>NW_008704083.1:430892-456949 GCF_000326865.2 Helobdella robusta
GATAAAAAAGATTAATGAAATTTCTTACAAATTCATTAAAAAGACACGCACATATATACACACATATACATATACGTTCGTATATTTATATGGTATAGTTCTATATATATATATATATCTTTACAATACAATCATTGCAGATGATATATTTAGAAGATAGATAATGTAGTTAGTTACCGATTTAGATATATATATTTATATATATATAATTATAATTATATATATATAATAGCATCTTCCTATTCTATAGCTACCTATACGACTTTATATATATATATATATATATATATATATATATATATATATATATATATATATATATATATATATATATATATATATGCTTCACAATATGTTTCACTTTCCTTTACATCTAGATTTCTTTGAATTAATATTACAAATTAATTTATTATTATGATTATTTTGTGTCAAAAGAAAAAATAATCACTTATCGTTATTATTATCGTTATAATTACTTATTATTATTCATATTTTTATTGTTCGTCATCATCGTCATCCTCGTCGCCATCATCATCACTATTATATACATTTGTCAAAACCATTTATTTGTTAATGCCTACTGATTGATTAGTTATTCATCAGAAGATCCAGTTTTTTGTTATCATTATCCTGAATTTTTACTGAATTTCTCATGTCGTCATCAATTTATTAGTTTTTGTATCATTTGATTTGATGATTTCATCCGATACCTTTAGATCATTTCTTTATATACACGTACATATTTTATGTTAAATGTATGTTCTATGTTAGTTTATGACTATCTATAGATCTTCTTCAGTATCGTACACTTCAATATTGAAATATATTTTTTCAGCGTGTGTTTGTGTGTATGTGTTTTTGTGTGAATGTGTGTGAGGTATATTCATGTTCGTTCATTAATTTGTTTTAATTAGTGTACATTTTATTCATTAGAGTATGATTAGTTCATCAGTTGGATGTAATAGAGTAGCAAGCATCATTAAAGGTTGACATCAGATAAAAAAACGAACACACACAAACACACACACGCACATTCACTCGAACAAACACACACATACATACACACACACACTCACGCACATTCACCGAACAAACACACACATACACAAACATACAGACAATTTTTGCTCCCAGATCATATAAATATTGTTTCTGATGGAGTCTAACTATTATGTTGAACCACGGAATCCTAAAACAAGGTGTGTTCAAGGTTTTGAGGGAATGTATTAAGCTAAAAATTAAAAACGTAAGAGAAAGAGAGAGAGAGAAAGAAAAAGAGAGAAGAGAGAGAGAGAAAACGAGAGAAAGAGAGAGAAAAGAAAAAACTGATTAACAATTTTAGCACATACTGTAAAGATTTCATTGCTTGCTGTCAGAGACGTGTAGTTATTGATGATAATCACAACGTGTTCCAAGTTAGTTAAGTTCTTGTTTAATTTTTCGATTTTTCTAACCGAATATCGTAAACCATTGTCAAGTTTTTTGAACTCTGGTACGATGACGACCAGGTGATCGAGAAGATTCACGATGCAAGCACAAACAGGCGCTATAAAAATCACATGGAAGAGAAACACAAAACTTAAATCACTAGGCAAATCTTGGACAACAATGTTGAAACCTTACTTTACAATAACAACCATTATGATTAACGATTAACCTAATTATTACTCATAGAACAAAGACATCCGATAATAAATATTTCACAACGCGCATCTGGAATCCTTCCCATTAATATATATAAAAACAGAGGAACCATCGATAATGAAAACACGTAAAAGTGTCATATTGCACAAAGTTGAAGATTGTAAAACTAATTGAATAATCGTTAAATCTTCACATTAAACAGACAAAGAATCAACATTATAGAGACCCAGTATGTATGATCATCTGTCCATACCACATACACAACGTATCAATTTGAATACCGAAGATGGTATAGGAATACCGAAAAAAGCATTTTGGTTCTATCATGCTTAACTGTTCTATGATGCTTAAAATAAATGAAAATTTTGGTTTTGAACTCAAGAAACTTGACACTGATTTACGATCTACCGTTAGAAAAATCAAAAAATTAAACAAGAAGCTAATTAACTCGGAACATGTCATCAATAAATATACATATTTATATATTTATATAAGATGATATATATCTGTATATATACATTTATATGTTTATATATATATATAATGTATATATATATGTATGTATGTAAATATCAAAATATTTATTGTAGATTTACGTATGTATATACTTATTTATTTAAATATTTCCAATATTTTTATAATTATTATTATTATTATTAAAAAAGTTGTTATAAAAAATATTATCATTAAACGTTAAAGTTATATTGGTGGTCGGTTCATAGGTAGGTTAACGTTTGAGGTCTAAGTGAGAACTGTGTATTGAAATGAGAGAGAAAGAAAAACAAAAAAGGAAAGAAAGAGTTATAAAAGAAAAGAAATAAAAAGAGAGATAGAGAGAAAGAAAGAGGGAAAGAAAGAGAGATAAATAATAAGATTAATAATAATACAGTCCGCTGAATGACTGTGCCCCCATGTTTTCTGGCCACCCAACATACCCTATATTATTTTATTACATTATTATGAATGGTGAATTAATTAATTATGAGTCTCTAAAAAAATTATTTTCATGTTCGTGTACTGTACATAGAAGATACATATATACAGGTTGGTGGTCACTTTCACTGTTGTTAGTTTTTTTCTTCCCTCTTTCTTTGCATAGATTATTTTTATAAGACGCATTTTGCTGGTTCGACTTTCTTCCGTTTCTAGTTTTGATTTAATTTTTTTTATATTTTTTTTATCTATAAAATAATTATAAAATATTATAATTAATAAATATAGTCTTAATTATTATTTAAATAATAAAAATAATAAATGAATATAAATCAGTAATATTTTACCCTCAATACTTTACCATTTTAGTTATTAAGTATTCAGCATAGTAATATTTCATTACATTTTTATTAAGTTTTTTTTATAAAAAATTGTACCATAATAATTTTTACTTTATGAGTTAATTAATTTTACTTTCAATATACTTCTATATTACTACTACCGTATTCAAAAAAGATTTTCTGAGTTTCTAAATTATACTAATCCAGTCAGTGTCTGTCAATTAAAAATTCTACACAACAGAACGAATTTGTGGGTGCTTAATAAACGATGTTAAATTTTTTTGCTCAATTCACAATCTTTGATACAAAAACATCAAAACATCATGTTCCGTATTCTAAATTTGTATCTAGTCTGGAGGTACAAAATCTAACTAAACAAAATTCATGAAGAGATTATCACAAAAATATTTTTGTAGTCTAGTGACAACTTCTTCCGCAATATTAATTTTGTTGTGGGAGTGGCAATCCCAAAGAGGGCCCTTTACTACAACCGGAGCTGCAGTTATTTTTCAAAATATTATTGAAATTATTCTCATAACTAACATTGTTTTATTTACATTTTGTTATAGATCACTCCTATAAATAGTAATTTTCAGTTTGCTAAACTCAAAAGTTCTACTTTAGTATGATCAAAGGTGTGGTCAGCCACAAGCTAACAATCTAAATCTTAGGTTCTTTTTAAATATCTGACTGTCAGTAATAAATTAAAATAATTGGTATTGCCAATTTTGTTTCGATAATTTATAAATAAAATATTATATTTTTTTTACTTTCGTTCAAGTTATCCCATATAATTATATTTTCATATTATCTGAATTCACGATAATTAAGTATCAATGATTGTTTCAATTATATGTATCGCATAGCTCAATAAAATTATGTACAAATCGAAAGTATATATTTACGCGCGCGTGTCTGTGTGTGTGTGTGTCTGTGTGTGTGTGTGTGTCTGTGTGTGTGTCTGTGGGTGTGTATGTCTGTATGAATGTGTATATAAAGATATGTGTTGTGACTAATTCATGTATTATTTTACGTTGTTATATATATTTTTAGAAAATTTTATTTTATAATTTCATTGATATTGTTTTCCTTGGAGTTTCGAAATAATCTGTTTGCCGTCCTATTTCTTTACTATACGCTTCTTAGTTTTGTTGTTGTCACTTTATAATATAACGATTACTGTCACTTACTGTAAATTATACTGTATCTTTCGTATGTATATTTCTGTAATTTATGTTTTTCTAAAAATATTTTACTCAATGATCTAGTTGATTTACGTGAATTTTTTTTGTGAATTTTCCAACTTAATTAAAATTAAAAGTAAGGTATGTTATGATTTTACAACGAATGATTATTTCGTCTAGAACTTTTTTGTCATACAATGCGTTAATTGGCCTTTAATGTTGTTTTCCTTACTTTTTTCTGCAATTTCTTTTGTTTTTGGGTCATTTTTTTAATGTTTCGTTTATTAACCACTGTGCAAATTTTATAGAAATTTTTTTTATAGTTGTTTTTTTTTCTTTTTTTTCTATAAAGTCCCGACACAAACCGTCCAAAAAAAAATGAAATTCTTTTTCCATATTGACTTGTTGAAAATTAATTTTCGTTAACTACCCATTAATGTACTATTGATATATATATATATGTATATGCCATCATCAACGTACAACAGGTATTTTGAAGAATTCAAACGCACACACACACACTCACACTCACACGTACATATACATATACACGTACACACGTTCATAAAAA
This sequence comes from Helobdella robusta, assembly GCF_000326865.2. Lineage (NCBI taxonomy): Eukaryota > Metazoa > Annelida > Clitellata > Rhynchobdellida > Glossiphoniidae > Helobdella > Helobdella robusta. The sequence continues at coordinate 435,566 of NW_008704083.1, forward strand.
CATACACACAGATACATGAATGAATAAAAATAGTCATTATTTAAAAGTTATTATTTTTAAATACTTATCGAACAAATATTGATAAATAGATACTGTTAGATCGCCAAGAATGATGATAATAATTAATCATAAATACATCAATTAATTTACTAATTTAGCTAAATTATTTAGAATTTTACTTTTAGATGAAAAAAATGATTTCGATTACTTATTCAAGTGTATTTGTTCACGGAATACTACTATTTAGTACAAAAAAAAACTTTACTTTTTTATTGAAAAAATTAATTTAAAATCTCATTTTTAAATATTAACGTAGATCTAATTTGATGAATATTATACTTTCAGCTATTGTTATTGATAGTAAATTTACTTATTTATCTACTGAATGTGTGTTTTTCCATTCATTTTTTTTGCAATTGTTTAAAAATGATAAATTTTTCAAATTTAATTTTATTTGCCGCTATCAAAAATTAAACGATGCAAAAAAACTGTTTATCGTTTTTTTTCAAACACAAAAAAATATAAAAAAAATGTTGAAAATAAAAAATTTATTGAATTGGAAAATAAATTCCGTCGGGGGGATTTCACAAAATAAAAAAGAATTCTCTTTTTCTTAGGAATGTGTGTCCAACAATTTATTTTATCTTGCATCAGTCTATGTCATTTTATATGTGTGTTTCTTTGTGCTGGTAGTTGTTGTAGCAGCTACAGCAACTTCAACCCTTTAGTGTTTCGACCCGTGTTTTTGGTTTAAAGCATCATAATATGTGTTGTGTGTGATGTATGTTTTTTCCTTCTCACTGTCTGTTACCTCTCATTCTTCTTTTCTTTTTCCAGCTTTTTTTTACTTTATTTCTCTTTGTATATCTTTTTGTTTAATTTTTTCTCTCTCAATTATTCTCATTTAAATCTATAAGTTTTTGTATGTTGTGTAAAATGTGAATGTGTGCATATATGTATGTATGTATGTGTGTATGTGTGTTTGTATGTATGTTTGTATGTATGTTTGTATGTATGTTTGTATGTATGCATTTGTGTGCGCACGCGGGTGTGTGTGGTGTGTGTGAACACTTTTGTCTATACATCCGCCAAGATGAATTGATCAAATTTTTTTGCGGATGCATTTAATTAAAATAAAAAGGTATCACAACGTTCTACGAGTCCCAGAGATCAATCAGCCTACTGCACATTTGGTGTCCACACACCCTACACACCCATACACACACATACACACATACATATACACACACATACATATACACACACACGCAAATGTGCATGTGCCCTGATGTATCTGTGGACTCGCACAAACGTGTGATACCGTTTTAATTTAATTAAATGCATCCGCAAACAAATTTGATCAATTCATTTTGGCGGATGTATAGACACACACGCAAACACACACACACATTAACACGTGCAAACACACGCACACATCCATAAACACAGAAACTAAAACAAACAGAACACATCACCTAATACTTATATACAAAAGTACACATTTATACGCAAAGATGAACAGACGTACAGTACACACACACACACAGACACACTCGAACACATATAGACACACGCACAAACACACAAAGATACACACACGCACATATATCAATCAGAAATATGGCATCTAATATCAGATATAGTAGCCGCCAGCGAGAATCAAATTAATCTGCGCTCTCCGCAACGCGTTCGTAGTACGTAGATATCTTTGCGTTCATTTTATGATCGTCTTCATGCGTATATACGTATGTTATGCATGTTTGCTTGTATACAGATGAAATAAAAACATAAGCAGAAAGAGATAAAGAGAGAGAAGCAGAAAGAAAGAAAGAGAGAGCGAGACAGATTGATAGAGAGGACAGAAAGAGGATTGGAATGAAAGAACATTACAATTATCTGTGTTTATACATCTAATGGTAATCTTCGTATAGAATATATATGAATGTATATGTGTTCAATAAGGAAAACAAGTGAAATCAACTAAGAGAGAGAAAAGCAGTAAAAGAAAAGGAGAGAGAGATACAGAGAAAGAGAGAGAAAGGTGAACCATTACACCTAGATATGTGTTCATTTAATTATTGCCTCTATGTAGATATAGATTGTATTGTATTTGCATGTATATGTGTGCGTGTAAAGATAACAGGAAAACAAAAACAGCATATCAGAGGGCAGAGGGAGAAAGAGAAAAAAGATAGAAAGAGTGAAAGAGAAAAGAGACAATAGAAAGAGAGAGAGAGTGAAAGAGAAAAGAGACAATAGAAAGAGAGAGAGAGAGAGAGAGAGAGAGAGAGAGAAAGAAGGAGAAAAATAATTGAATTAGCAAATGTTAACGGTAAAAACAAAAGAAAATCACATAATTAACTTACGTGACACATTCAAAAATTTCCAAAAAATTTTTATAAAAATTTTAACTTGTGCCACATAGTTAAAAATGTATGTCATAAAATGGTACGCTTGTAATGTATGTATGTGATGATTGGAATAAATAAAACAAAATTAAATAAAAAAAAAACTCCAAATGAAATAAACGATTTCTTATTCCAGAATAAATTTTGAAAACATCTCAACCGAGAAATTATTTAAAATCTCACTAGAGCAAATGACGTCACCAAAATTGCATAGAAAAAAAATGAATTGATACAAATTTTATATATATATATATATTTTAATTAGCAGGATAATTTCTTATGAAACTGAAAATGCAAATTTAAACGACTCATCCTATTTTAGAATAAAGATCACCAATTATCAATTACTTAAGTATTAGAAAGTAATTTGTACCTAACATGAAAATTAAAAAAAATCAATCCTACACTCCATGAATGTATACAAAAAATTGTACACTAACAGAAACGTGTACAAAGAGTGCGTGCACGCAAAATTGCACGCACAAAAAACCAGAGAAATATATGTATGTATAAAGAACATCAGAGGTTAAAGGAAACAGCAATTGAAGTATTTATAAGATGTCATTTGAAAGGGTCACATAAATTTCATCTATTATGTTTGTATGTAGGTTTGTTGGTTTGCTTCTATGAATGTTTGTATGTATGTTTGTTTGTTTTTATGATAGTTTGTATGCAGGTTTGTTTGTTTGTTTCTATGAATGTACATGTATGATTGTATGTATGCTTGCTTGTTTGTTTGTATGTATACCCTATGCGTACACACACATTTATGTTGTATTGTAAGAATGTGTATATGTTTATGCCTGTATGGGGTATGAAATCTAATGAATTACACATATATATAGACACTTACACACACACACACACAAAGAAACTACACACATACAAATCTACACACACACACACACACACACACAAAGAAACTACACACATACAAATCTACACACAAACACACACACACACACACACACATGCCATACATACATACATACGCAGATATAATAAGAGCCATAAATTGCAACGTTCAGAAACGCAAACAAGTCTCACTCAGTCTAAACGACGATGAAGTTGACAACAATGACGACGACGATAATGACGTCACTTCCGTTATCTTTATGTCTATATATGATCTTTTGTTTCCGGCAAACCATGCATAAAACAAACGAGAATATGTGCATGTTTGCGCGTAAAAACAAAAAAAAATGAGTTTGTTTGTTTTGACCGTAAGGTTGTATATATGTTTTTACGCGTTTGAGTGTGTGTGTTTGTAAGTGTTTGTGTGTGTACGTGTGTGTGTGTGTTTGTTTGTTTGTGTGCGTCTTTGTGAAGTTTTGCAAGAGGGTGGTAAACAATTTTTTTTGCATTGATCTGATCTAACGTGATCTGAAATTGCAACCGTTTTAGTTTTATTATGCTGCATAGGAAAAAACAAGCACACACACACAAACAAACACACACACACACATACACACAAAGAACCACATACATACATACATACACATCACATTCACACGCGCGCACAACTATGTACTACTGTTTGTATATATTTAATATTTAAATATTTTTATAAAATGTATTCACCAAAACAAAATAACTCATATTTTTGCATATATTAGTTATGTGTCGTAATTAAATTTGGCTAGTAAATTAGAAAAATGTTAGAATTTTTTGGCAACTTATATTTTACCACCACGTGGTATTAGAAGCATAAACATTGCGAAATACGCACACAACATTTCATATTCTACACACATCCGCATACAAACACGTACACACACACATACACACAAACATGCACAAACAAGTATGTATACAAAAATCTTCAAACCAACGATAGCATACATAAAAACAATAGTTGTATGTCATGTCAAGCGTATATGTATGAGCTGTGTATACATACAATCACACACACAAACACACGCAAACAATACGCACGTACACAGATATACACGCACGGACATACACAGAGATTTTCATGCATACAAATCGCTCTCTTGTTCGGAGTCAGAGTCACATGCCAATCTTACGTAATGAGCAATCAAATCGATCGATAAACCGAATGAAACGCGCGCACATGACGATAAAAATGAAACACGCACATACACGCACACACGTACATACACGCACCACCGTACATACACTCACATACTTATACACATTTATTTCATACATGCAACATGCTATGTTCAACACGTATTCTCCAATGACATCAAGACTTCACCAAACACGCTCACACATCCACAGACATACAACTACATAGAGATGTATGTGAAATATACAACACCAATGTGTTGTACATTTCATACATAGAAACACACACATTAACATATTTTCATATACTAATTCAGCGCCATACACACGCACACATACTCAAAAACCCACACATACACAAACACGCACACACGGACGCACGCAAACACATACACAGTATATCGAGATACGATATCAGACTTGCACATCTCCGCTTCATTTGTCTGCTCGGTACATCTCTTATCTCGTTGCCTTGGAGACGCTCCGAGATGATGGACGAGACATGAGGTGGCCGGTCAGGTAGAGGTGAGAGAGGGAGAAGATTGGGGAGGGAATGTAGGAAGTGAGAAAATGAATATTGGAGAGAGAATACAAAAACTGGAGCGGAAAAGTTTGAAGAGAGTATTCAGAAAGTGAGAAAAGAGAAAATTGAAAAAAAAAATGAAAAAGTAAGAGAGAGAAAGTAAGATTGGGAAGAGGAATGCAACAACCGAGAAACACGTTAGAAAAAAAAATAGGTGATCGAAAAGTAAAGATAGAAAGTGAGAGAAAGAGAGAGAAAAAGAGAGGGAGAGAAGGAAAATGACTGGAGAAAGTATGCTGGCTGGAAAAGAGAGGAAGAATAAAAAGAAAAAAACCATAGAAAGTTAATGAGAAAAAAGAGAGAGATAAAAAATATAGAGAAAAATAAGTATACATGACAAAATAGAAAGAATACAAAAAGTCACACAGAATCGTAGATATCCAGATAGACATGCAAAAAACTTTAACTCGCGAATCGCCGGCCAATGTTATTGATGACAATCGAGTTAACAAAATCAATGATTAAACGAAGGAATGACAAAGGAAGGAGGATGATAATTATGATGGTGAAGAGGAAAGGAAGAAAGATGATAATGATGATGAAGAGAGGATGAAAACGGAAATGAAGAAGATGAGGATGATGAAGAGGAAGATGATGATGATGGTTTTTATATGGAGAGACTTAAAGCCAAACTTTGTCATCATTAAACATCTTTGAGATGATGATAATAATAATAATGACGACGATGATGTAGTATCAATTGTGATGACGTTGAATATGACGTTGTTGGGTGAATAATGACGTCATCGATAAGGAGGAAGACTGCATACATTGATTATCTACAAAGCTATAAATATCTACATGCCAATATTGTTAAATACGTGTACATACATTTGCGTACACACAAACACAACACACACGACACACACAACACACACACATGCACACACAAACACAAACACACATGTATACAAACGCATACACACATATTGAAAATGACGATGGCGATGATGATGACGACGACGATGATGATGACGACGACGATGATGATGACGATGACGACAGTGATGTTTGTCATCTTTTATCTCTAACATTGCAATACAAATCAAAACAAAGGGAGAAAAAATTTCTTGCCTTGCTATCTCGAACAATTTTTTATCTCACTCATCATCGTCGTCGTCGTCTTCTTCTTCATTATCCTCTTTGACCCATTTGCCAACGTCATCATCTTTGTTACCATCATCATCAATATCACCATCATCACCATCATCATCATCATTATCATCATTGAACGATCATTGATTAGGTCTTGAATGTTATCAGCTGACGTCTTAATCTAATAAGAACGATGGTGATAGGGCGATGATAATTATGATTATGGTGGTGATGATGACGATGAAGATGGTGATTATGATGACGATGATGATGATGATGTCGATCGATTTTACCATTAATATTTTCGAATTTCCTTTTAACGTCATACTTAATAAATCTAAAACTCCATCAAAACCATCATCGTTATCATCATCATCGACATTATTTTTATCATCATCATCATCATTATCGTCGTAATCCTCCTCCTCATCATCATCACCATCACGTTTCAGGAGCAATGATGATGATGATGATGATGATGATGATGACGACGACGATGATGATGATGATGATGATGATGATGATGATGATGATGATGATGATGATGATGATGATGGCCGTCCAGCCGACAAGCGACGACAAACAACAACTAATCACCAACGATCATCGTGACGATGACGTCATCGACTACGTCATAACGGCGACTACCATTGGGACTTCCGATGAAATGGCCTGCATAAAACTTTCATAAAAAGAAACTTCCACAAAACAAAAATGGAGACAAAAATTCTGGATCTAGGAATAAAAAATTGTGAATAAAAAATTATGATAAAAATCGATAAGAATAAAATTCATTTCTCTTTCCATACAAAACGATCAATAAGTTTTTTTTTAAAGTTCTCTTTCAACCAAAATACAAACAAAACATCGAATACATTTTTCCGGTGAATTTTGATTTATACCCCTTGTAACAAGGGGTAGCTTTCAGACGAAAAGTTTTTCGAATCATGCATATTTCAATGCACAAACACACACACACACACACACACACACACACACACACACACACACACACACACACACACACACACACACACACACACACACACACATATATATATACACACGTACACTATACATACAGATGCACTCGCATAATAATAATTATTTATATTAATTAAAAATATCTGTAAACAATAAAGAAGAATGTCTGTTTGTTAATCTGTTTGGATTTTGTCTATTTGAACAACAAAAATATTAAAACACAAAAATTCATGCAGTCAAACACACACACAGACACACACACAACTATATTTTGTCATACATTCATTCAGCTAATGAATGTTTCCTTCAGAAATATGCCAATAATAATATAATACATCAAACAAAATCGAACTCTGAAAAAATTACAGATCTCAGTTATATAAAAAAAACACAACAGAGTAAAAATCGAAATCTGCAAAAAAAAACAAAAGAAAAACAAAAAGCCAATAAGACGTGACGACGAATTTCATTGGTTGACCTGATTTATAACCCCGTTCCTGATTGGTTGAACTTTTATGTGACCCTTACATGCACATCTCTAGCTAATGAAGTTCGGAAAACACACACACGAACACGCGCGCACACAGTTATGTCTGTTTCGTGTATAGTATATATCTATATATTTACCATGTACGTGTATTTTTATAATATAAAGTAAATATATATATATATATATATATATATATATATATATATATATATATATATATATATATATATATATATATATATATATACGTATTTATGTTTTTTTATTGTTGTTATTGGGATTAATAAATAAACTGACAATTATTTAATTGATGTTATAATAATAATAAGCAGTGAGTTAGTGATTAAAATTCATTTACGATAATTTCTGATTATAACAAAAAACTTCCAAAAAAAGCTAGAAAAACTTTTGTCAATCATATTTTATCGATCTGCTAATTAAATTAACATAACACCACGTTAAAACGTTAGAAAATCATTTTGCATACAAACAAACAATGTTTGTGTGTGTATGTATGTATGTATGTATGTATGTACGTACGTACGTACGTATGTATGTATGTATGTATGTATGTATGTATGTATGTATGTATGTATGTATGTATGTATGTATGTATGTATGTATGTATGTATGCAAGTATGTTTTGTATGTATGCATACAAACGAGATAGCTGGACATCGGTGATATATGATTTGATCAATGCCTAGATGTGTCATTTTTAACATCTAACCTAATAGAATGTTTGTTTATATTTATGTGCTCCATAACACTTCAATTTGTGTACGTGTGTATGTTTGTGTATGCAAATGTGTATTTATGTACGCTTTTGTGTCTTTGTTTTTGTATGCGTGTGTCTTTTAGGTGTGTGTATGTTCATTCTTTGTGACTATTTTTATGCGTTTGTGTGTTTATATGTGTGCGTTTGCTTGTATTTTGTAAGTGTGTGTTTGCGAAACATTAAATTATAACATAAATTGATCAAGTTTAAAATGTTTGTATGTGTATGTTTGTATTTGTATGTATGTATGTTCAAGTGTGTCTCTGTCATGAGTTTGAGTGTTTTTGTGTAAGTTTGATTGTGTGTGTTTGTGTTGTGTATGTGTGTGTGTGTGTGCGTGTGTGTTGTGTTGTGTGTGTATGAAATGAATGGTGTGAAATTGTAGTTTATATTGCGTTCAATTTAGCGTTTGTTTTCCAATACAGTTATGAGTGTATGGATGGCTGGTCGGCCGGTTGGTCGATTGGTTGGCTGGTTGGTGCAGGGTAACTTAACGTTTCATAAATGGATTTTAATGGCGTCACTGTTCTAATAACTTTTTTTATTATTGTTGTTATTATCTTAATTATCCTATTATATTATTGCTGTTATTTTTACAATTTTCCTATTTTGGTTTATATCGTTATTATTTTGATTATCCCAGTTTGTTATAATTGCAATATCCTAATTATCCTTGTCTTACATTGTTAATATTTACGCCTCCAATGGATATTCAAGGTAGATCTATCTTTCATATGATGATCTCATTATAGAGATTGTACAGGTCTGGAGAGAAAACACAGCCTTGCCTAACATTTTTTTTTAATTTGACAAAACTAGCCATCTTGTTACCAACTTTCATCGCTGCTCTTTGTTCCCAGAAGAGGTTTTTGATAACTCTCGTGTCTTTTTTATCAATGTCCAAATTTTCCAATATTTCCATGAGCTCCACGTGTTTCACGCTATCAAAAGCTTTGGAGTAATCGACAAAACATACAAACAAGCCTTTCAATCGCTCGTCCACCGATCATTCGTAGCATAAAGATAGCGTTTCTTGTGCCACAATCCTCTACAAAATAACATTGGACATTTGAATTTTCAGATCTGATTTTGCTTCGTACTCTCATCATCAGAATTCTCAAGAGAAGTTTTTTTTAGATGACTCATCAAGCTGATTGTTTGGTGTAGTTCACATTGCGTTGCATTAGGTTTTTAGGCAGTGCAATAAATGTTGACTTTGATAGATCTTTAGGAATTTTTTTCCGCTGTTATAAATCTCATTTAAAAATTTTGTCATTTTTTCAATGCCAAATTCGTCAAGGCATTTAATTTCTTCAGCAACTATCTCATCTGGACCTGACGCTTTACTTGATTTCACTTTGGTAAGAACGGCAAGAGCTTCAGATCTGAATATTTGCATGTCTTGAATTTACATGTTTTTAAAACATCATCAAGATCACTGTAAAAAGCATCAAGATCTTCTTCACTGCTTCCAGACGTTGAGTAACAGTTAGGTTGAAAGGTTTTGCGTGTATTTTGACCAACAAAACTCTATCTGACATCGCCCAGAAACCTTTTAAATTTTTAGACATTTCTTTGTTCAAAAATACACCTACTCATCGTTCGTGTGAATTTCCTCCAAAGTATTTTTTCAGAAGTAATGACACCTGATTTCTTTCACCGAGTTTCGCTCAGACCTACAATGCTGAGATTCGTTCTTTTCATTTCTTGTTTTACGTTTTCAAATTTTCCAGTTTGGTACAACGTTCTAACGTTCCATGTTGTCACAGTGAAAAGTGTATTCAACTTGTCACTACCATGATGTTTTTTTTTTATTTGGTTTGTGTTTGTCGTTGGTTTTCTTGACATTAGTTGTGGACGGTAGGTTGCCATTACTTGCTGCCAACTGTTAATATTAGCGTAGTTTACATAATTTTCGTATTATCATTATTTGGCAATATATCAGCCCCTCAACCACCACCATCATCATCAATATCATCATTATCATTATCGTCGTCGTCGTTCACATATTTATTATCATTATTTTAATCATTTGCATTAATATCATCATCGTCGTCATCATCATCTTCTTCTTCATCTTCTTTTTCTTTTTCTTCTTCTTCTTTTTCTTCTTCTTCTTTTTCTTCTTCTTCTTTTTCTTCTTTCTCATCATCATCATCATCTTAGTCATCTTCCTCATTATCATCATATCATATCAATTCCATCATCACAATTTCTGTGGTCTTTATCATCATCATCCATCATCTAAAACGACATCACCATCATCACCATTGTCTTCATCATCACCATCGTTTTCATCATCACCATCGTCTTCATCATCACCATCGTCTTCATCATCACCATCGTCTTCATCATCACCATCGTCTTCATCATCACCATCGTCTTCATCATCACCATCGTCTTCATCATCACCATCGTCTTCATCATCACCATCGTCTTCATCATCACCATCACTCACTTCATTGCGTAGCGGTTCTACGCTTTAATGACATTTCGCCGTCTATATTGCTTTCCTGGCTGTCAAACTTTTATTATTCATATTGTCATTGTTGCTTTTATTGTTATTGTTGTTTTATTATTATTTTTATTATTATTTCTATTACTCTTATTAATTTTTACTATTCACATTCTCATTCTTCATATTATTATTATTATTGTCTATTTTCAATCATAATATTATTTTTTGCTGTTGTTGTGATTGCTTTGCTAATGTTCTCGGTTAAAATACTAATACTACAACTGAAAAACCGCTACCACTACTACTACCGCTACTACCACTACTATTACTACTACTAATGCTGCTGCTACCACTACTACAGCTGCTACTGCTACTACTAATGCAACTATAATATTAAATATACTTATATACTTTTTAATGCTTCTGTTGAAATAGAGACTACGCTCCTATAAAAAAAAACAGTCGAAAAGAAACTTGGAGCAGTGTTTAATTCAATTACATTCTACCATGTTGTGTAGATTAATTATTTTACAAACTATTTTGAAATAGTATAAATAAATAAACATATAAATGCATCATATTGAAAACAATAACTAGCAAATTCGTCTATGTTTACGGTTAAACACTTTTACTCTATAAATTATTATTAATTGTAATTACAACAGTGTACGTTTTGTGTACCTGTGCGTGCGTGTGTGTGTGTGTGTGAGTATGTACACACACATGTGTGTGTGTGTATGCGTGTAAGTGGGTGATTGTGTGTATGTGTTTTTATACCTACTTTTATGCCCTTGGCATTTTTATTCTGGCAATTAATACCTACCTCGCGGTTCAGTAGCGGTATTATTCAGGTATATAAACGTTTCTGCGTTTATATGTGTGTTTATGTGTGTGTGTGTGTGTGTGTGTGTGTGTGTGTGTGTGTGTGTGTAATACACGCCTGTCGGTTTATGGCTTCAATTCATCCAGTACCCACTTAACTATGTGTGCGTGTGAGATCAATAAACATGAATTCCTATGGATATCTGGATTATTTTAATGTTATATCTATAAGAATTTAAATATGCAGATTGGTTTTGAAATACTTTAAATGTACGTGGAATCAACAATTAACCAACTAATTAACTGATCAATTGAACAATCATTTAAACAATTAATTATTTTACTTATTTAAAAAATTGTTTTAATATGAATAAGTAAATTTCATTTGATGAGTTTTTCAACCAATAAAGAATGCATACCATAGGAAATGATTTACTCTAGCGAATGGATAATAACTTTTTTCATGGTTTCACCTAGCGATCAAACTATAATATGAAAACTATTTACCACGGCAAAACTAGCCAAAAATAAATTACTGTTACTTTTCCAACTTATAAATTACTAGTATTGTTAGTACTACAAATTTGATTAAAACAAAATACAAAAAATTACTCTTTTAAACTTAAATTCATTAACTTGTTTTTTTTGCAAATGAAATAGTAAAATGGATGGAAAAATATCTCAGCAAGAGAACTTTTCAGATCAAACAAGATGATGCCTTACCAGAGTCAAAACCGGTTTTGAGTGGAATCCCTCAGGGTTGGGTTTTGAACCCGTTGCTTTTTCTTATTTATATTAAAGACATTTGACATTTTATCTGTATGTGACAGTATACTACTTTTTACAGATGATTCAAAAATCTATGAGTATGGAAGAGTGGAGAGGACAAAAACAGTTTTATGTGCGATACTGCCAAATTAATAGTATGGTTTAGTTATTGGAAATTGAAGTTAAGCACAGATAAATGCCAGTTGTTAAAAATTTTCTCCAACAAACCGTGTTTATCCTACACCATTTTGGATGGTAACGGATCTCTTCATCTGCCGGAGGTTAAAGAAGTTTCAGATGTTGGAGTTATTGAGATGATAAATTGAAGTTCAATAGTCATGTTCTGAAGGTAGTTCACAAAGCAAACTCTCTGCTACGTGTCATTACCAGAAACTTCAAATAGCTTTCTGACGAAGCTTTTGTGATTTTATACAAGCCATTGGTGAAGTCACACATGGAGTATGGTGTCCAAGTGGGTTATCCTAACTTCAAGCTAACTATAAGTTTAGGTTCAAGCCATAAAGACTGTTGTAAATTTTTTCAATTACAGTTGTGGAAGAATGGAACAAACTTAAAATGACTCAAATTTAACGACCATTACGGCGATGGTAATGAGTTAAAAAAAGGATTATATAACAAATGATGATGAAGATGATCAAATGACAGTACGATGGCAATCGGTGTTAAGGATGATTTGGCTGTCAATAATGTTGAATTACAGTAGAGGTTTTGGCTCTCCCGTGAAAATTTAGTCCACCTCAACAAAAATTTGAACATTTTCAAAATTCCCCCCCCACTTCCGTCAAAGTTGTCTAGAACCGCCACTAGAGATGTACCAGTAGAGATGATGGTGATGTATACAAATGAAAATAACAACAACAATGATGTTGTTGATGATAAAAAGGCTATAATAACTATGATAAAAGATGTCAAAAGTATAAGAATTCGTGGTAAAATCTTACAAATACTTATAAGTTGTAACCAAAAAACAATTCACTCGTCAATTATTCCTAATTTTTAAAGAAATAACACTCACTTTCTCGATAAAATATGAATAATAATGATGATATTAATAATGGTGATGTTTATGATTGAGCCGTCGGATGGGAACACAGCACTGTTGCTAATTATGTAAATAATATATGTTGATAATTTACATACGGTATTGTCTAACGCTCACAAATTTTGTTTACATTAGCAAGAAACCTCATCAGAAAATTTATCAGAAAAAAACATTTTCATATTTTTCCAATTCCATATTTTTCCTCCACATAATTAATTTGACACATGCAACTGAAAAATAACAAAAAAAAAGAACAATAGCATATACGTTATGACATTAAAAACATCACAAAACAATAACATCAATCTATTTTACTAACAACCACAAAAAACAACAACAGCATTAACAATGTTTCAATATCTACAGGTATTAGAAATGACATCAGCATTATTTTTTATAGAGCAACTAACTAACTAACCTAACAACGAGTTTAAAAACATTAGTTACACTAATTACAACAACACCAATAACAATAACATCATATTTTTTTTCTCTCTTTTTTTCTCTCTCTCTTTCTTTCTCTCTCTTTCTCTCTCTCTCTCTTTCTTTCTCTTTCTTTCTCTCTCTCTCTCTCTCTCTCTCTCTCTCTCTCTCTTTCTCTCTCTCCCTGACACTTCCAATGAACTAAACCATCTTGCACTTATTTTTGGTTATTTGTTTGATGATAAATCGTCTACTCCTTCCTTATTTATGGTTTTTCATTTTTCAGAAGAGAAAAAACTAAATAGACGTTATTATAATTATTATTTATTATCTTTTTTTTTCATTGAAGTGAAATGATGTTGTTTATTATTTGATAATTTTATGATTTTATACACTAGAATTAAAGAAAAAAGTACATACTCACACAGACACACACACACACACACAGACACACACACACAAACACACGCACACACACACTCTCTCTCTCACACACACAGATGCAAATGTGGTTTAAGTAGTTTATTGTTTCTATTACTATTGGTATACAAATAAACATTCATCAAGTTTAATAATCGAAATCGAACGAGAAACAACTCAGCCATTATTGTTAATAATATTTTTATTGTTTAAATTGTAATTAAATGTATTTTCCATAAAAAAAATAACAAAACTTAAACGAAGAATTGAAATGCATTTAATAATAATTTGTAAAGGAGTAACCCTTAACTGAGATAACTCTCAACTTAACTAAACTCGTGTGCTCGCCTACTATATACCGGGAAACCTTGCTCCCTTGAGCTTAACTAGTTGTCTAACTCTTTCTAACCAGTCAGTCCAAGTTGTATGTCACTTCATTCTTATTATACAAAGTATTATATGCTCTGATTAATTATAAGTTATATTATCTTAAATTAAGCTGCTTTATGTCTGTAAATTTGCAGTCTCATCATGAACTACCTTTATAACCTAACTATCATTATAATTGCTTACCTACTTCAACACATCTCTATATACAACCTATATCTACTTACACCTCCTAACCCAACTTATCATCTACATAATACCGTTTTATCCAATTTTACACATTTAATCATTCCATGATTCAATCATTCATTCATCTATCCCAAACCATGCTAATCAATTACATAATTACACTCTGACAAATATACACACATCTACAAATAAATACACAAGCGAACATCTAAATACCCATAAATACGCTCACAAACGTTTCAATACAACAATACAAACTGATACAAACACATAAATACATGTACAAATATACAAACATAAGTATATACTCAAACGTTAAAATACAGAAAAATCATACATGCTAGAAAATATACTTCATAAATGCACTCGGAAACATACAAATAGCAATATATAGACATACACACACACGCACGCACACACACACTCGCGCATACACACACATACGTACGTGACTCATCACAACACATGCCTTTATAAATTTAAATGGTAAATCCTCTTTGTATAAACACAATTGAAACTTAGGTCTGCTTTTGGTAATGTAAACCTCCCGTGAAAATTTTATTTTAAAATATAATTTCAATGTTTTAATAAGAGAGAAAGAGAGAGAGAGAGAGAAAGAAAAAGAGAGAGAGAGAGAGAGACAAAAAAAAACAAAAAGAGATACATAGGGATAGAGAGAAAAACATGGTTTATAAATTAATATAATTATCGATGCATTATATGTGCGCTTGTGTTTATGATATTGATATTACGCTTGGCTGGCGTTTTATATCACGTAATATGAGAAAAAGATTATTTTGTAACAAAACATTAAAATATATCCTTATAAATTGGTGGTTTAAACTCTTAACAGACCATTAAATAATTGTAGTAGCAGTTTTATTTGTAGTAATAAAAGTAGTATCTCTAATAGTAGTAGTAGTAGTAATAGTAGTAGTAGTAGTAGCAGTAGTAGTAGTAGCAGCAGTAGTAGCATTAGTAGCAGTAGTTTTTGTTTATCAAGAAATGATTAGAGCAGAAATTATAAAAGTATTCCATATTTAAAAAAACGTAGCAATTAATCATAAAAACAGAGGGTGATGATGTTTGAGGAATGATGATGACGAATGAAGATGAATGTGGTGAAGGAAAAAAAAAACTAAACACGTTATCATTACATCTTTAACCCGATGATGAAGTTTGGTGATGATATTGATGACGAGAACTATTACTACTACTACTACCACTACTACCATTACTACTACTAATACTGCTACTGCTTCTACTACTTCTGCTGCTGAGTTTACTACAAATGCTACAACTACATCTACCACTGCTGCTCTAATGTTACTACAAACTAAAACTACGAAATCAAAAAAAAAAACTTAACAAAAATGTTAAGAATAGAAACGTTTTTATTATTACTTACAACTAGGCTCCTTGAAAGATCTGCTTC
The DNA here is from genome assembly GCF_000326865.2 of Helobdella robusta. Taxonomy (NCBI): domain Eukaryota; kingdom Metazoa; phylum Annelida; class Clitellata; order Rhynchobdellida; family Glossiphoniidae; genus Helobdella; species Helobdella robusta. Next base: position 451,900 of record NW_008704083.1, read on the forward strand.
TAAAAATAACCCTTTATTATGCACACAAACAAACACACACACGCACACACACACACACACACACAGACAGACAGACACACATACACATGTATCAAGCATCTTCACAGCAAAGAAATTTGTAACGTACCCTGTATATTTTTCCTGACATTAATGGTGATAATATGATAGAAATTATAAAAAAATACTAATAACAATAAGAAGAAGAATGATGATGAGAATAATGAGAATATCAGAACAGGCAAGGACAATGAATGATGCTGAAAGATGAAAGTAAAAAGTTTTGAAGCCATGATAAATTGCAGTTCAATAACAATAATAATATCACGTTCTATCTTCACCACTTTTCGCTGACTGACTGACTCATGCATGTGTGTGCGTGCGTGCGTATGTGTATTTGCGTTTGAGTGTGTGTGTGTGTGTGGGTGGGTGGGTAGGTGGGTGTATGTATGTGTGTGTGTGTGTGTGTGTGTGTGTGTGTGTGTGTGTGTGTGTGCAAGAGAGAGAGATAGAGAGAGAGAAAGAGAGAGAGATAGAGAGGTCGAAGCTATTACGAAAATGTTTGTGTTGTTTGACTTATGAAGAAGAGTTTTTAATAAATCACCAGACTCGTAACGGCCTGGATGTAATGCTTCGTTTTAAACCTCCGTGACATACTCATGACATAAGTCAAAAAGTGATAATAATAATAATAAGAAAATAATTAAAATAACAATAATAATTATACAGACACAAATAATAATGATAATAATAATATCACGAATTTTTAAACCATTGGTGTACATAAATGAAAAAATGAACAACAACAACAACAATAACAACAACAACAAATAATTTTTTAATTTACAACCCTTGAAACCTGGAGGCATAATCACATAATCATCATGCATGTGTCAATATCCTACCACTTAAAAACGAACGATCAAACATTTAACAAACAAACAAACAAACAAACAAGCAAACGAGCACAAACAAACACACAAACAAGCACACACAAGACTAACAAAACAAAAGAACAAACAAGTAAACAAACAAACACACACACACACAAACAATCACACAAAAGGAATACAAACAAAACAAACTAACAAACAAGTAAACAAACACACAAACAAACACACATTTAAAACAGACAATCAGATAAACCGTCAAGAACAGACACACATAAGGAAGGAAATTGTGTGAAAAAATGATGAATTAAAAAATGGATGTAATGATAGAGAGAAAGAAAGAAAAAGAGAGTATTTAGAGAGAAAACGATATTAGAAGAAAATAACGAGAGAGAAAGAGAGAGAGAGAGGGAGAGGACTAAATTACTATAGCTATCTTTCTTCTTTGAAGACACCATTACTCCCATCCTCTTCAAAAATCTACAAGATTTTCAGTACTTTCCACTCATACAACAAAAGAATACGCTAATTTTATCGGTATTGATGTTACTATTATAATTTTATTGTTATGACTATTGTTCTAAAGGTATTAATTGTTGTAATGAAAATATTAGTAGTGGTAGTAGTGTTTGTAGTTGTAGTAGTAGTACTACAACTACTAGCAGTAGTAGTAGTAGTAGCCGCAACAGCAGTAGCAGTAGTTGTTGTTGTGTTATTGATGCAATTGCTGTTCTTGAAATTATATTTTATCAGTGTTGTACTTTGTTCTTTTGAAGTATTTTTTTGTTATTTGCATAAATAATGGTAATAATAATGAGAATATTATCATAATAATAATAATTGTTATTACTACTACTTAGTAGTTGTAGTAGCAGTAGTAGAAGAAGAAGAAGAAGAAGAAGAATAAGAAGAAGAAGAAGAAGAAGAAGAAGAAGAAGAAGAAGAAGAAGTAGCAGTAGTAGTAGTAGTAGTAGTAGTAGTAGTAGTAGTAGTAGTAGTAGTAGTAGTAGTTATTGCTGTGTTAGTTTTAATACTTTAAACAGTACTACTACCTTATTAAAAATTTTGTTGAATCAAAATCTGAATGGATGAATGATAGATAGATGGATAGATGGATGAATAGATTGATAGATAGACGGATGGATAGATGGATGAATAGACGGATGGATAGATGGATGGATGGATGGATAAATGGATGGATGGATGGATGGATGGATGGATGGATGTTTAAATAGAAAAATGAACTAATTCTCATATTGAGTGAAATAAATAAACAAATAAAGTAGAAATGATTGATTGAATGAAGGAATGCGAAGGAATAAATGAAGCAAAATGATCGATTGTACGACAGATTAATAAACAAATTAAAACTCTCTCTTTCTTTTTAATTCTCACTCTCTGTCTCTCTCTGCTTTGTTTTTCGATCCATCTAACTTTCTCTCTCTCTTTCTCTCTCTCTAACTTTCTCTCTTTCTCTTTCTTTTTCCATCTTTCTTTTTTTTATTTTTTATTTCTCTCTCTCTCTCTCTCTCTTCCACTCTCTATTCTCTTTTATTTTTGTATCTTTCTCTCTCTCTCTCTCTTTTTTCTCTCTCTCTTTATCTCTCTCTCTTGTTCGTTCTCTTACTCTCTCCACGACTATTTTTATTCATCTTCACCAAATGTTCAAAACACGATCACACTTCTTTACATAACAAACAATAAACATACAAAACACAATAACAAAATCCAATCTACCAGCAAATTAGTTACATGTTTGCCAGATCTTTATATAGAAGGAGAAAGGTCCTTTAAAGAGGTTACATCAACTGATCTGATTCTGATTTCATAGAATCTTCTTATTAGACACTCACACACACACACACACACACACACACACACCAAACCACACACAAACACACACACATACACAGGTTATTATATAAATATTAGTTACGGCGTTAAAAACATTTTGCCTTTGTTTAATTATTATCATCGAAAATATTTTTGCCTTTATTGCCACATAACAAATCTATTGCATTAGTCGTTACAAGGTTTCAGGACTATATAATTTATTTTAATCTTTTTTTTTTATTTGTATAAGGATAGTTTTTATTCCACCACCTCCATGCTTTTAGTTGCAGCAGAACTTCCTCTCCGTCTGCCGGGATATATGATTGTTGAAATGGAAAAACATCTCGTTAACAAGTTCATTATTCATTTTTCACTCTTTCAATCGTTCTCTAGTAATTTATTCCTTTATTTGTTCATTCCTTTGCTCACGAAAAAACTTTTTCCTTCATCCGAAAAAACTCACTTATTCATTTTATTCATTCATTCATTCATTCCTCCATAACGAAACACTCATCGATCTATTCATTTATTTACACGTTTGCGAACGACTCGTTCACTCGATTATTCATCATCACCACCACCATCATCATCATCAGCACCACCACCACCATCATCATCATCAGCACCACCACCACCATCCTTATCATCATTCTTCTTTCTTCTTCTTTTTCTTCTTTATCATCTTCTTCATTCATTCTTTGGTTCATTCATTTCATATTTTGAATGAGCATGTATTTTTCTTGCATTACCGTCCAAACAAACAATTACTTAACAATTAGTGAGGAGGAAGAGTTTCTAAAAGTAGATCAGTGCGAGTTAAATTTTAGGTGAGTGCATTTAGTCTCTTTGGTAATTATTGTATCCATGAAGTTTTTTTTTATCTTCAAAACAATATAGACCTAAACATCATTATCAATATCGTCGCTATCATCATCACCACCACCACTTCTTCTTCTTCTATTTCTTCATCATCATCATCATCATCATCATCATCATCATCACCACCACCACCTTTATTATCATTATCATCATCTTTATTATCACCGTCTTCATCATCATCATCATTTTATTCTTCTTCTTCATCTTCTTAAACTTCAAATTTTAATTTTCAATTTAGGAAAACAATTTTCAACATTGTCTTTATCTTCAGTTTATTGAATTAATTTGTTTTAAGGTTGTTCAGATGAAAAGATGTTATTACTATAATATATCCTAAACAGAAAATATCATAAATAATCAATATATATATATTTAAATTAATTATTTAATTAAATTAAATTAAGGAAAAAAAAATAAACATAATACTACAGGTAACAAATCAGAACTAAAAAGTAGACATAAAAAACGATAAAAACGATTTAAAACGATACCAACTCTTTATTCCGATACCAACCCTTCATTCCGATACCAACCCTTCATTCCGATACCAACCCTTCATTCCGATACCAACCCTTCACTCCGATACCAACCCTTCATTCCGATACCAACCTTTAATTCCGATAGCGATACCATTGATTACCAACCGTTATACGTACATATGCAATATATATATATAACGTTTTATATAACATTTGAAACGATACTAACCATTTATAACGATACGAACCCTTTATTCCGATACCAACCTTTAATACCGACACCGAATACTATGAATATGGGACCCTTATACAGACGAACACAATAATACCTTTTGGTATTTTTACAATGAAAAACCATAACATCAAAATGCTTTCGTAAATTGCGTGCAAATTTTACAGTCACTGTGCTGAGCTAATAATAATACTGAATTTACTACGTAAGTATAAACATTATACAATACACACACAAACACACACACACACACATACATACATCAGTAATGTTTATGAATAATGATACATAAGCCTCATGTTTGCAGTTATGTGTTGAATGTATTTATTACATGGTAAATTCGTGTGTGCATACATTTATTTACATATAAAAAATTATATTCCTATTCTAAATAAGTAGTTCAATGAATAAATGAATGAATGAATGAGTGAGTGAGTGAGTGAGTGAGAGAGTGAGTGAGTGAGTGAGTTAGTGAGTGAGTGAGTTAGTGAGTGAGTGAGTGAGTGAACAAACGAATTGTTGGATGACTGACCGGCTGACTGATTGATCAAATGAACGAACGATTAAATGAATTAATCAATTAAAGTACGGACGAACAAATAAATAAATGAATGACAGAACGAATGAACGAATAAATGAATGATGAATAAAAGAATAAATTAATAAAAAACAAAAAAAAAAATTTTTATTTTACACTTATAACCATTATCAAACAATATTAATCTAAAATCATTGCCCTC
>NW_008704083.1:460077-461697 GCF_000326865.2 Helobdella robusta
TTGTTGTTGTTGTCGTCGTTGTTGTTAACTGTTGCAATGTTGGGATTTGTTTTGCTAAAAATTTTATAATTTTTAGAGAATATTTGTAAGCCTTTTCTGCTGTGTAAAATTTTTTCGTTGTCATTGTCGAGATTGTTGTTGTTTGTGTAGGTGTTGTGTATGACGCCGGTGGTCGGTGTTTTGTTGTCGGTGGTGTTGTTGGTGTTGTTGTTGTTGATGTTGTTGTTGGTGTTGTTGTTGTTATTGTCGTTATTGTTGATGTTGATGGTGTTGTTGTTGTAAATGTTGTTGTTGATGTTATTTATGTTGTTGTTGATGTTGTTGTTGTTTTTATCGAAAGAAATGTCGTTTGTACTATTGAAGCAATAAATACTGTTATTATATTCATTAGTATTTTTAATGATGTTGCTGTTGTTGCTGCTGCTGTTTGAGTCTTCATTGTTATTGTTATTTATGTTGTTGTTGTCATTAATGTTGTTGCTGTTGTTTGTTGTTGTTGTTGTTGTTGTTGTGGAATTGCAGAGAAAAGGATTAGATTGGGATTCATTTTCGGAGCTGGATTCATTACGATTATGTGGGATAATCTGTTTGTGGCGAGTTTTCCTGTTGTTGCTGTTGATGATGTTGTTGTTTGTATTGTTGTTGTTGTTTGTGCAGTTGTTGTTTGTGTTGTTGTTATTTGTGTCAATAACCTTTTTTCTATCTGTGAGGATGTTTCTATAACTGTTTGTATGATCAAATGTGTTGTTCATAATATTTCTTACATTGCTGTATAACTTGTTGTTGCCTGTGTTGATGTCATTGTTGATAACGTTGTCGTTGTTAGTGTTGTTGTTGTTGTTGCTAGTGATGCTGCAAATGTTGTTTCGTTTGTATTCGCTGAAACTCGAAGCAAAATTATTAATCCTCCCAATGTTATTAGCGCCATCAATTTTGATGTTTTTATGTCTTGTAATGATGCTTTTGGTTTTTGGTTTGTTTTCATAATTAAGCAGTGAATGAGTGTCTGGATTTGATATGCGCTCGCAAATTGAACCATCGTTTTCGGCTTCGAATATCGAGTTTCGGCTCGATTCGATGTTGGTTATTATATCGGTATTCAACTGATTTTTTTCAAGTTTTTCAGGATCAAAATCACTTTTTGTGTGCTTGGATTTGTTTAAAACTTTGACGTCAACGCCATCGTTACAGTTATTATTAGCGTCGTCATCAATGTTAATTGTGGTTTCAAGTTTTTTCCCGTCGTTGTCATCAAAATTTGAAGTTGCAACACTCATTTCATCGGCCGCGGATGAAGTTTTTCTACTCCTCAAGTAACCACGCGATTTCAAAATTTTCCTCACCAATTGATTCGACGACTCCCTCAGAACGTTCGAGTATCGATTGACGTCATCGATGACGTCACTATTGAAATCGATCGTTAAACTGCTGTCGTTTATCAGCGGGATGACGTTAAGAGAATTGTCGTTGCTGTATTTTTTGTTGTTATTATTATTATTATTGATGTTTATATTGTTATTGTTGTTGTTATTTTGATTTTTCTTATTTACTTGCTTGGCCCAAACATTTGTCCCACTCAAATAATCAGAACTGTACAAATCGTTTTCCCGCGGCTATCGC
>NW_008704083.1:463878-476378 GCF_000326865.2 Helobdella robusta
AACAATTTGATCAACAAACATGCCACTAATATGTTTTATGCAAATATATAAGCAAATATTTATAGATTTAGATATAAATATAAGATAATTTGATTATAAAAAACACCTCAAACCAACAAACAGACAAACAAACAAGCAGACAAACAAACGAACGAACAAAAAAACATACAAACAACTTTCAAAGTAACAGAACTGTTATGTAGAACAGTTGTTGATACATCATAAAAAAAGTTCTAAAAATAGATGCACGGTATAATTTTTCTGTTTAAAAATGCCAGTTTTTCTATTCATCATCATCGTCATCCACATCGTCATCATCATCACCATCTACGTCACCATCATCGTATCATCATCCGTTTCAATACTTTCATTTCAACAAAACATTTCGATATCATCATCACCATCATCATCATCCTCATCATCATCATCCTCCTCCTCCTCATCATCATCATCATCCTCCTCCTTCTCCTCCTCATCATCATCATCATCATCATCATTACCAACACCACCACAACTACCAGGATGGATCGTTATAACTTCATCACTTCAACACAGGTTCAATTTACAAAGTTTGACTTCAAATGCCCATAAACATTAAAAAAACACATTTCAAGGATTATATCAAACTTGCAACTTTGCTTTAAAAAATTACTTGTAATAAATAACATTATTTTTATTGTTATTTTTTAAAGTGAAAATTGAACATTAGTAAACGTTATCACTAAGTTTAGGCATTGCTAAAAAACAAAGAGAAAAAGGAGAACAGTCGAAATTTCAAACCACGGTCTCAAATTAAAGTAGACAAAGATGAACTAAAAAGCACTTCAAAATGAAAAAAATAGGTGTCACTCTTCATGTAATGAGAAACTTAAAACACCGGTTCATGTGCCAAAACACGCACACACACACACTACACACACACACACACACACACGCACAAACACACACACAAACACACACACACCTGAACTCACACACACACACACACCTGAACTCAAACACACAAATCAACTGTTGACAACAGATACACAAGCGCAAGCCAACCGACAATACGTAAATTTTTCTTTCATTTTTTTTTTACTAACACACAATACTACGTACACACGTATTGGATGGGGCATTGTACTGATTCTGCTGTTCTATCTAGAAGCGTTGAACGCTTAACTTCTGTTTTGCGCGTTTCATACCTGCATATGCCTTGAGTATTTTGTGTATGTCTACCTTTGTATGCGTAAAATACAAAATTCTTCGATACATATATACATACACATACAAGTGTACACACATAAACACACACATATACATATAGACACACATCTATACAAATACATAAACATTGCTTCGTTGTATGATTTTTACATATATGTGTGTATTGCTTTATACTGTAACATTGTATACGTGTTACATGTGTATGTCTATATTGTACGTACGTACATTTTAATGTGTACATGGGTATTTTTGTGTATGGTATTTTGTGTGCATAAAATCTGCACGCTGAATTTTTGTGTGATTTTTGTTTTTTTTTTGCAAGATTATTTTAGTGTGAAATTAAAATTTTGAGACTGAGAAAAAAAATTAATTGAATTGGTTCAATTTTGTAAGACTTAACACACTCTAACACATCTGAACACTCTTTGATAATCTTTACATTATTTTTATTAGCGTTATTCAATTTTATAATTGAAGTTTTGTTATAATATTAAACAATAAAAAATTATTATTAACAAAAATGGGTGAGTTGTTTCTCGTTCGATTTCGATTATTAAACTTTATAACCTTTTAAACACTAACTAATACCCAACACACCTAAGTCGCTAATTGAAGTCATCATTCATTATTTCATGTACATGAACAATTGCAAGGTATTTAACGTTGAGCGAGCGAGTTTACAGAATTAGAATGAATTTTCCCAAGAACCAACTATGTTGTTCGTTCGGTAACCGTCGTAGAACGGTGAAGAGCGAGCAGTATAACAATTATTTTAAGATTTCTCAACTAACTTTACCCAAAATAGTTTATTGATATATTTAATAAAAATTACAGGCCTAAATGGGGTAGTCTTTTCTAGTTTCGTTTTAATAAATAATTTTATAAAATCATTAAAAATATGATTTATATGAATACTTAAAAACTGACCAATAGTAGTAATGACCGTAGTGGAAAAGTATACGGCCCCGGCAAAGCCCCACTGTACCCCGGCCTTGTGTGGCATGTACCTGGTCACGTGGTCCGTAAGCTCCTCCCACTCTACGTCACTCAAGTTGAATCTCAGTTTTAGATTGGTCCTTTCGAGGATGAGATCTTTCAGAATTCGTTCCTCCTTCTCTGATTCGAGGCGCTCGAAAACGGCTGCACCAATGAGAAGGTAGGCCATCATGCCGACAACCAATAGCAAGCTTCGTACGTTTTGACGTTTCATGGTTGGCTCACTGTCATTGGTTGTTTTGATTTTATTGGTTATTAAAATTTTACAAGCTATTTTTTTGTATAATCAATGTACATAAAAATTTTTCCAAATGTAGTTTCCATTTGGCAATTGTATTTTACAAGACCAATGTATTTTTATTAATATTAGAATAACAAACTCTTCTTAACATGAAATGTATTTTAAAAATTTTTGAAACCAAATAATAATTTTAAATTTTAAGAATTTTGAAACGAATTACTTAAATCACAAACTAAAATAACGACTGAAAGGAACATCGCAAAATGAAAAAAGTAAATAGGTGTAAAGGAAGAATAAAAGAAAACAAAAAAAAGGAAAGACAAAAAAACAAAGCAAAACAACAAACAAACAGAGAAAGAGAGAGAAAGAGAGAGAGAGAGGGAGAGAAAGAGAAAGAGAGAGAGGGAGAGAGAGAGAGAGTGTGTGTGTGTGTGTGTATAATTTTATAAGCATCTGCAGTCAAAATGAAAAAAAAACTTTTTAACTTGATGACAGTTAAATAAATAATTGTATAATTTTTATTTATTTCAACAACTGAACGAATGAACAAATCTAACATACCATCAACGACCATCAGCAAACTTTTCAGCAAATTTTTTGATCACACTGAGCGTGTTTGTAAAAAAATAAGTTTAAACATTGCAATGGAGACAATGTCCAATTATTTGATATCAAACTATCTGACTAATCGGGCTTTTTATTGAGTAGCCATATGCTAAATATTCATCTGATTACTCTTTCATATCATTTGATCATTAAATTATTTACTTACACAATCAATCCATTGACCCTTCAATTAACCAACCGACCAATCAACCGGCCAATAAATCAACCATCCAGCCAGACAATCATGGAAATAATTAAATTTATTAAACTTAAATTAGTTGTGTGTTGGTAAATAGTTTCTGATTCTAATTAACTTAATTCATCAATCTTATTAATATAATTCAATATTTAATAAAACTAACGTTTAGATAGAATTTGCCTTTTTCTTTCAATCTTTCTTTTCCCTTCTCTCTCTCTCTCACTTTTCTTCCATTCTTCTCTTTCTCTCTCTATTTTTTATTCTATCTTTATATTTATATGTTAGCATACTTGCGTATGTAAATATTATATGTGTGTATATAAGTAAAAATCATGAAACAAATTTTTAACTCTCCATTTCTTTCTCTCTCTCTCCCTTTCTCTTTTACTCTTTCTTTCTCTTTCTCTTTTTCTCTAGCTCTTTTTCCCCCTCTCTCTTTCTTCCTCTCACTTTCTCTCTAGTTTTTTTTCTGTGTATGTGTAAGTATGTGTATGTGTAAGTATTACGTATGAATGTGAGTTCGCATACGTTTGAGTGTGAAAGCCTTTGTGAATACGTTATGTAAGAAAGTTGTTATATAGAGAATAAGAATCAATAATATTTGATGTCAACAGCTGGTGAGAGAGATATTGATTGGGGAATGGAAAAAGAAAGAGAGAGAGAGAGAGAAAGAGAGAGTGAAAAAAGTGAGAGAAAAAGAGAGAGAAAGAAAAAAATATAGAGAAAGAAAAGATTATATCTGTTTGTGGTTCTTTTCATATTACATTTAACTTGAAAAAAGGCTTATGTTGATAACTACAATATTTGTGATGATTTGATGATGAGAAGACAATGATAACGATGGTGATGATGATAATGATAATGAGACGACGACGACGATGATGATGATGACAACGATGACGTGATGATAATGATGATGATAACGATTTCACTTACGTTTCGTTAAAAGTTTAAAGTTAAAATCCGGTTGTGGAGAAATGTATCGTTACGTAACGCTACTATTGGCCCGCGTCAAGTCAGCGCTCTATTAATGTTTATCGCCCCTCTTAAGTGTATTTATTATCTCTATTTCAAAAGTATTTTTTTAAAGGTCAGTGTGATTGTGATAATGATGATGATGGTTTGGTGTTTGAAGATGGTGATGATGATAGTGTTGATGATGATAGTATTGATGATGATAGTGTTGATGATGGTGAGGATGGTGACGATGATGATAATGATGTTGAAGATTAGAATGGTGACGCCGACGATGATGATGCTAATGACCAATATGATGATAGTGATGAGGATGATGATGATGATAATGATGTTGAAGATTAGAATGGTGACGCCGACGATGATGATAGTGATGAGGATGATGATGATGATAATGATGTTGAAGATTAGAATGGTGACGCCGACGATGATGATGCTAATGACCAATATGATGATAGTGATGATGATGATGATGATGATGATGATGATAATGACAACTAAGATAGTGGTGATGATGATGATGGTCACGAAAACTCGAAATGCGCAGATGATGACGATGATGACGATGAATGATTAATTGGCGGCGCAAGAAATTGATTGCAAGTGTTTATGATGATGATGAAGACGACGACAATGATGATAATGACGACGATGATAATGATGTTGTTGATGATGATGATGATAAAAATTTAGAAGACAATGGTAATATAATAAAATATAATATTAGTCTATTATTGTCAAACCAAATTTAAAAATATCTCAAGACACATGATTGATTGTTTCAAATGCAACTATCTGATTGTTTGGCTAACATTATGTTAGTAACATAAAAATAAATTTTTTTTTGTATAATAGATATATACTTGTAGATATATATCATTAACAGTATCATCATTGTCATCATATCCATAATCATCCTCATAATCATCGTCGTCGTCATCATCTTCATCGTCTTCATCACAAACTCAATTGTTTAACAAACGACCACATTAAAAGTGTCATGAAAATTGAAGAGCCTATCCTTTACCCAAATATCAATACAACCTATCTTTCATTTATTTATTCATTCATTCGTTCATTCGTTTATTCATTCGTTCATTCATTCATTCATTCATCAGTTCTTCTGTCCATCAGCCAAATCGTTCGTTCCAATAAACATTTGTTTAATTGCTTTATTATAAGTGCCGCAACATCATCATCATCACCATCGTCATCATCATCATCATCATCATATCATTTCGAAAGAAGGAATAGGAACCCTGGACGTCATAAAACTTTCCAACAAAACAAACAAAATGTAAATAATAATAATAATAATAATAACGAAACGAAACGAAACGATAATGTCCTCACAATAACAATACCGACATCAACATAACAACATCAACAGTTTTTTATGTGATTTTAAAAGTGTGTATCTATGTATAAGGTTTGTATGTATAAGTGTGCTTGCACGTGTGTGTGTATGTATTCATGTGTGAAGGTTTGTATGAATATGCGTGTATGTTGTATTGCATATTTTCAGCATCTAAAAATAAGTATACTCATCATTAAAAGTATTCAAGTGCATATTTATGGTATACACACACATTCACACACGTACACACGCATACAAACACACGTACGCACACAATCACCCACATACACACACACACACACACACACACAACAACACACATTCACACATAAACATACATACGTATTCAAATGAATCTAAACCTTGAGCAAACATTTCGCAGCATCCATTGCGATAAATATTTTGTACCTAGTATTACTTTCACAATGGAAAACCCATTTGTTCGTTTTTGAAAAATATATTAACTCTGATAATTTTAATAAATAAAAATATACTTAGTTGAATATTTTGTCTGCGTGAAGATTATCTTTGCAACGATAATATCATAACAATAATCTTTTCAACTGTATAAACAAAACTTGATTACTGATTTTTAAATCCATTTCATTTCAGAATTGTCCAATAGTGTTCGAACATGTCATACGCTTCCGCCATCATGCTTTTTAACTTTTCCACATTTAAATCCTGTCACAAAAACCTTAGCCAGTAACACAAATCCAATTGTGTCAAACTAAAAAATATAATTAATTTACTAAGTCTATCTATAAAATTTAAATATATTTCAATTTAACTAGTTGAATTAGTAGATTTTTCTATAAAATTTAAACTTTTTCATTCTAAATTTATCATGATTAATCCGGATTAATTTGATTTAACGAGATTAACCGTTAGCTAAAAATAGGAAGGTCTGCACGTTAAGAGCTAACGTATCCATTACATTGTTTGCCCCTTGAAAGGAAAAGTTTTCAATGCAATGAACTACATACGTCTGTTTGTGTTTGTTTGTCCGTGTGTGTGTGTGTGTTGTGTGTGTTTGTGGTGTGTGTCTGTCTGGTAGGCTATCTGTCTGTTAGTTTGCCTAGTTGTTTGTCTGTCTGTTTGCGGGTTTGTCTAGTTACTTGTCTGTCTGTAGGATTATCTGTCTCAATTTTATCTGTCTGGTTATTTGTATGATGGTTTGCTGGTTTGTTTGGTTTTTTAAGTCCTCTGTTTGTCGGTCTGCTGCCTATGTGACTCGTATCTAGTGCAGACTTGTAGCGGTACTCAAGTTCTTCGGACTGGGTGGTTGAAGTAAGTACAGGGTACTTAATGAATATAAGTATATAAACATGCAGAAAAAAATGTCTGTGTTAAAAAATGATTATTGATGGCAATGTATGAAAGTGGATCGGTAGGGATAGACTGAAATATCTGAAAAAAAAACAATTTCCAAAATAAAAACTGAATCATCCATAGCAATTGTATCGTTCTGCTTATATGTGAGTGTTTGAATATAAAAACATTTTTCATTTAAGTGCCTGTGTATATGTGTATATTATTGTATGTTTGTATATTTGTTTGTATTTGTATGTATGTGTGTTTGTATGTATGTATGTTTGTTTTGTTTTGTATGCATGCATTAAAGTTTGCTGTTATTGATAGACGGTCAATGAATGAACACATGCAGGGAACGTGTATTCTTAATTAGAAATTTCTGTAACTTGAATCTGAACTGAACACACACACACACACACATACACACATCATCATCTTTTTTCATCATCATCTTCCATTTCCTTTTTCTTCTCTTCTTGATCATCACCACCCTTAACCATCATTACCAGTATCATCATTATCTTCATCACCATCACCATCAACATAATTACTATCATCAATAACAACAACATTGTTTAGTCATAGTCACCAACATCGTCATGAGATCACCCCCATCATCAAAATCATCATCCTGATCGCCATTAAAGTTGTCGTCTTTGTCATCGTCTCTTTCTCTCCCTCTCTCTCTCTCTTTCTCTCTCATTTTTTCTCTTTCTCTCTTTCTCTTCCAATTAATCAATCTTGAGAAAACATCAAAATCATCGTCATCACAATCACCACTACTATCATCGTTACTATCATCATCACCAAAACCAAGTGCTTGTAAAAGTCCTAAAGTTCAATCACTCTCTATCTTTCTCTCTTTTTCTCAGTTTTTCTCTTTTTCTCTTCCAGTTAATCAATCTCGAGAAAAGATGATCAAAAACTGCATCTCTTGCTCTAGCAATATCGAATATCAAATAAGGCCTAACTGCTTGGTACTAACAACGTCTGAGTTTGAGTAGTTAGTTTATCAGAGGTCTAGTGAAGCATTCATGAATGATTGGATGATTGAACGGTTGATTAATTGATGGATGATTGATCAATTGATGGTTGGATGATTGATTGATGGTCTGCATGGTTGGATTGATTGATTGGTTAACTGATTGATAGATTGTTGAATGATCTGTATGGTTGGATTGATTGATTAGATGGATGAATGGATGAACAGATGGATGAATAGATGGAGGAATCGATGATCCATGGATGGCTGGCTGTATGAATTGAGAAAAAAATAGATAGAACGTTTTTTTATAATAAAGGTAGATTGATGAATAGATGAATTGATTGATGCATGAATTGATGAATGCATAGAAAGATGAAACGATAGGTAGACAGATGAATGAGAAGGTGATTGGACAGATGAATTGATTGGATAAATGAATGAAAAAAATTATTCATTTCAAATTTAACTTTTTCCCAGTCTAAAAAATTTTCTTACCTATTAGAAAAAACGCAGATTGTAAAATGTACAATGATTCAGAAAGATGCACTCGTAGGAATAAATAAACAAATCATGTGTGTGTATAGTGTGTTGCATATGTGTTTGTGTGAATATGTGTATGTGTGTGTGTGTATGTGTGTGTCTGTGTGTGTATCTGTGCGTGTGTGTTGTGTTTGTGTGTGTAAGTGTACGTATTTGCACTTGAGCAAACTTTTATAATACTGACTGACGAATATTAAAAAATCTATACTAATACATGAGTCAGTTAGATCAATGAAATAATTTCTTGTAAGGTTTCTGTCGTCAGATAATTTTTTTCAAATTTTTATGGAGAATAAAAAATGAAGGAATAGGAAAAAAAATGAATGAATGAGAGATCATTTAAACGAACGAACGATCGAACGAACGATCGAACGAACGATCGAACGAACGAACGGACGAGTGATTGAATGAACGAATATAAACTATGAACAGACAAAACTAATGACTTAATAATAAAAATTCTAATATGAACAAGCCAATAACTTGAAAATAAAAGTTTCATTTGACATGAAATTAGTTAACTCGCTGGAATAACTATATTTCTTTACAAGTTTAGAATTTTATAAATTTAGTAAGAACAAACTACCATTCAGAAATACTTGTACACCCACACACAGATAGGAACACACACACAAACACATATGTCAAAGAATACTCTCACATGCACTAACACACACACACAAACACACACACACATACACATATGTCTAAAAATACTCTCACATACACTAACATACACATACTAACACACACACACATACACATGTCTTAAAATACTCTCAAATACTCTAACATGCACACATATCTAAGAATATTTTTACATATACACAAACGTATCTGAGAATACTTTTTCACGCATACACACACAGGCAAACACAAACATGATTCTTAACTATTTCCTCTTATGCTCTTTATCAGATCATAAAACTTACGAAAGTTAAAAATGATTGATTTACAAAGGTGATCTACTTTAAAATTTTCACTGATAAACATTTTCAAATTTGGCAAAGTAAAAAAAAAATTCAGATTTTTTTCGTCATTCTTAAACAATGGATAAAAATAAAACCATTAAAGCTAGATGGATGCAATAAAAACAGCCAATAAGCATTCAAGCAATCAAAAAAGTATGTAAACTTACATCTTATGTACCTATGTTTGTGTGTTTTCATATATGTATGTGTGTGTATATGTGTACGTGTATGTGTGTGTATTTTCGTTTAAAAGCATGCAAAGTTATATTAATGGAGCGAATTTGACAACAAAAAAAAATTTTAATTTAAATCACAAAGCAGCCCAGTGCAAGAAATAAGGAAAAATGTTACAACTAAACAAAAATCTGACAGACAAACAAACGTAAGTAGGCACACAGGCAGACAAACAAACAAACACAAAAACAAACAACAAAAACGAACAAAAACAAACAAACAAAAAGATAAACAAAGTGACAAACAAAAAAATAATAGAGTGCCAAAAAATCTATAAAATTTAAAAACTGTTGAGCGATAAAACATGAAAACACCAACAACTGAATAAGCACACAAACTTAAAAAATACAAAAAACAAGGAACATAGCAACATGATCAATACAATCCAAGAAACAATTTACTAATACACGCAAAGTAATATATAAATGAAAGATGCAAATATCTGTATGTGTGTTTGTATATATATATATGTGTGTGTGTGTGTGTGTTTATTTAAATGTGTGTGTGTGAATGTATAATGGGTGTGTGTCCTGTGTCTGTGTTTAGAAGTGTGTGTATTTCTGAATGTTGGTTGTGTGTATGTAAGAGTCTGTATATTTTTCTAGGTCTGTATGTAATAGTGATTGTATGTGTATATTTGTGTGTGCGTGTGCGTGTGTGCGTGTGTTACTCATCCTCTAAATCTGATAATGATCATTATGAGCTGTTATGATGGAAAAGTATTTTCATATGTCTCAACCAGTTAACGAACGCACTGACGATGATGATGATGATGATGATGACGAAGACGTTCATGACGATGACGATGATGATACTGACGATAGTGGTAATGATGATGATGATGATGTCGACGATGATGATGATGATGAAAATAAAGAAGTGCCTGGAGCTGGTTCCAATTTATTAATGATTATATTTTTTTTTCAAGGCAACTTCCTATTGTTAAATAATAATATTGTTAAAAATAATAATGATAATTATATTTATATTAATAATAATAATAACAAAAAAAACAGATGATAACATATAATACGATCAACATAAATATCAATCTATTCCTTTACAAGAGATTTCATCATTGAACCAGTGTAGAAATGAAAAATAATGAATACATAGAATGTATAATTTATATTAAAAGAACAAAGACTAAACAGGTACGTTAAAAAAACAAAATGGCTGCCATTAACTGTGATGATGATGATGATGTTGTATCTTAGGAAAAAAAAACAACACATAAACAAATGAGTTTCTTTTCTCAATCGCGGACCTCAAAAGCAACTAATAATAATGAATGTTTTGTATATGTGTGTTATTGTATGTATGCATATATGTAAATATGTGTGTGTATGCATGCATGCATGTATGTATGTATGAACCCGTAATTAATTAGAACTATAAACTAATGTATTAATGAAAGAACTAATGTATGTATGTATGTATGTATGTATGTATGTGTGTGTGCGTATGTATGTATGTATATATATATATGTGTGTATGTATGTATGTATGTATTTATGTATGTATGTATGTATGTATGTATGTATGTATGTATGTATGTATGTATGTATGTATGTATGTATGTATGTGTGTGTGTGTGTGTGTATGTATGTAAGCAAATAAAATTTCGTTTCGTTTCCTATATGCATGTATGAATGTATGTAAAAAAGTTCATTGACTTATCTGTTTAGCCGAAAGATTTAGATGCTTTCGTAAATCATGTCAAATACATGCATACATACATACATACACACATACATGCATGCATTCAAACATACAACAAACATATAAACAATCAAACATACATACATACAAACAAACATATAAAAAACAAACAATCATACATACATACATACCAACATACAAACAAACATATAAAAAAACAAACAATCATACATACATACATACCAACATACAAACAAGGATAAAAACAAACAAACAATCATAAATACAAACGTAAAATCTTAAACTAAAACAATTTTTCTATTTAGAACTTAATGGACTCACTGTTATACATAAATGTTTGTCCTAAGATTAAGTTGTCCGTGCGATTGTGCTAATGCAATGGGCTTTTTTGCTTTGTGTTTATGTCATGATAGGTGTCTGTTTTTTGTTAATGTGTTAATGTGTTAATGTTTTTGTTGTTGTTGTTGATGTTGTTGTTGTTAATGTTATTGTTGTTATTGTTGAAGTTTTTTTTGATGACGCTGATGTCATTTGAGGATGTTGTTGATGATGTCATTTCGTTGCCTGTGATGTTTTTATAGTTGTTGTAGGTTTTTTAGTTGTTTTGTTGCTTTTATGATGTCTTTGAAGAGGTTTTTGATGGTACTGTTAATGTTTGGATCTTTTGAAATCTATGCTGGTCAGAGCATACATTGGCGCAATTGACTTGTTTGGTAAATGTTAGAGGAATGAATGGATAAGTATAAAATTTGACATAAGTTGTTGGTGTAATGGTCAGTGTTTTACGAATTTTGAAGGTCTTGGTTAATTAAAACTATATTTCTAAATGTTTAAATAGTTACCGAGTAAAAAGTATTAAAATTAAAATAGTTTATTATTTAATAAATAAATTTATTGTTAAAAATTACATTAGCTATAATTAAATTTTTCATTTATTAACGTCAAACAATCAAATTTGAGTTACAATTAGTTAATCAGATAATTATGACGTCAGTGTATTAGAATATTTTAAATTATTCATACTATTACTATTTTACAAAATAGTGTAATTAGTAAAAAATTGTATTATTTCGTCAGTATAGTTTAAACAGCTAATGATACTGAACTTGGAATTACTAACATACCTACTGCTACAAATTCATTTTATATTCCTCTCGAAAGTTGTATTGTATTGTGCTGTATGCGTGTAT
>NW_008704083.1:478878-489831 GCF_000326865.2 Helobdella robusta
ATAAGTAATAAAACACAAAAATCAAACACAAAGCGACTAATAGTTACAGACACACAAACACACACAAACGTGTTCACTTAACTATTCTCATTAAAACATCAGAACACTTTAAAAAATTATTTCGGGTTTCAACTCAATACAAGAAACAACATTTCAGAAAAAAAATCATCCTCATCCAAGACGAAATGTTATTACATTTTAAGTTAAGTTCATCGGTGGATGTTTCATGTTTGAAAAATTTGTATCAGGGCGCGTTAACAACAACAACACTCTGTTTAAATAGTGTTTACGTGTTTACAAGTCGTATATCTGGATTGCATGCATACGTACCAAAGATCATTGTCGGAAGGATGAGAAAGATTTTCATTATTTGGCAAACCGGAGATCAAACGACACTTTTTTTCTTTCTTATCTGCTAGGTAATTGGAAGACAAAATGAAGATTTCTTTCTTGTTAATGATATTAATAATTATGTAAAATAAAATACATTAAAGAATGTTAATCCAATTTTAGAAAAATTGAAACGTTCAGTTTGAAGTTTTTTGGTGTCATGCAAATAAGTGTTTATTGAGTTGTTGTTTATTAGATATCATTTATTTTTTATATATCATTAGATATTAAAAATGTTTCTTGAGTTGTTGTTTAGTAGATATCATTTATTTTATATCATTAGATAGATAATGCTAATCTTTAAGAGTCGCAAATTCTTCTTTTGGTAAGTGTTTCTTGGTTTGCACTGTCGTTGAATCTACTATGTTATATATACAATTACTTTTATGCTTATTTTTAGTTGATTTAGCTCTTTCTCTTATTCTCTCTCTTTCTCTCTCACTCTCTTTTTTTTCTCTCTCTCTTCATATTTATAATATTTATATAACTATGTATTGTTAATTTTTTTAGATACCAGATATTGATGTATTTTCTTCAGAGTGATTATTTTGCTTCATAAATAAAACTTTCAATGATTTTATTTTTAAAAAGTATTCTTAATTAACTAAAAAGATTATTTTTTTTTTGAAATAATGCATTTAGATTAATAATTATATATTATAACTTTATTTCCTCAAAAATTGAAAAATTCTTTCGGCATTTAATAACAGGTAAATAATTTCAGGCATATCACAACAACTTAAAGGATTTTGTAGCACCAAACAAGACCAATTATACAGACAGACACATATTTGTAATTAAGGTCAGTCGAGTTTCCATTTGAAATAGTTGAATAATACTTTTTTCATTTAAAAAATGTAATGTTATTTATTTTACAAATATCTTTCATTGCTCTTTACGCACCAAACAACATTTGAGTGTGTAAATATGAACGTGTTTTCTCAATAAAAACAGTCTAAAAATGAAAATTTTATTTGAAAAAATTTATTCATGAGTAATTGAGAATATTTTTATTTCAATTTTTTTTTCTGTAAAGATTGGTCTAATTGTTGACATTCAATCAACATGGTGTCTGTCGAGATGAACGAGATGAACAGTCATGGTGAACTGGCGAACGAGGTGAACACGAACAATAATGGATAAATGGATAGATGCATGGATGGATAGATGGATAAATAAATTTAAAAAAAATTTATTGATAGATGGATGAAACGATAGATGGATTGACAAATAAAAAGTTAGATAGATTGATATATAAATATAAATTTTGAAGAATTAAGTCATTAGTTAAATGGATACATGGATGGATACATGGATGATACATGGATATAAACATGGATGGATACATAGGTGGATACATAGATGGATACATAGATGGATACATGGATGGATAGATAAATTGATACGTTTGTATGGTTGGATAGACAAACAGACAGACCGATAGAATTTTGAATGAATAAATAAACAAATGAAGAGATGGAAACGTGTTGGGAAAAATAAAAAAGTGCTTTTATTTGTTTACTGAATGATTGAATGTGCAGACAGAGGCGAATGAATGAAAATATTTGAAAAGATAGAGAAAATTATTGTACTAATGTATAGAAAAATGTATGATACGATTAGTAAACAAAAGACGAATGATTAACTTAATGAATGACTGAATGAATGAATGAGTGAACGAACAAACAAATGAATGAATGAATGAGTAAATTAATGAATGAAATATTGAATTACACGTTTGATGATATCAAAATAATGACTAATTTAAAAATCAATAGAGTTGTTTTTCTTTGAATTTCAGAAATTGAACCAAAGTGACGTACAAATGAATAATGATAGATTCAAAATGATTTTCACCCGACCTTTGATTGTTGTCACTTCTGTTGTAAGTGTTCATTCATTCATTCATCCATTTTTTCATTTATTCATGCATTCTTTCATTCATTCGTTCATTTGTTCATTTATTGATTCATTCATTTATTTATTTATTCATTTATTCATTCATACTTTCAAACACTTACACGTGTTCATTCGTTAACTTCAATCTTTTTACTTTTTCTTTCACGCACTTATTAACTCTCTTCCTATTTTTTAACTCTCTCTCTCTCTCTCTCTCTTTCTCTCTCTCTCTCTCTCTCTCTCTCTCTCTCTCTCTCTCTCTGTTTTACTTTTTGTCACTAATTAATGTCTGTTTTTATTTAATCATATATTTATTACTTCGTTGATAAATCGATCAAAAATTTAACAAATCAACCAACCAACCAACCAACCAACCAGCCAACCAACCAACCAACCAACCAACCAACCAAACAACCAGCCAATCAACAAATCAACCAACACACCAACACATATATCCAGGTTCTATTATGCGTTGGAGTCGGCATCGGCCTAGGAATCACGTGGAATGATACCAGGAAGACGTGCTTTGTGCAGCCGCAAAAATTGAAAGGAAAAATTAATGAGAGTGAAGTTTTTAGGATTAAGCAGTGCGTCACGGCCGATACCCTTAAATGCCCTAAAGGGTAAAAAGGGATCCATCTCAACTTTCAAACACAAATAGACACACACAGTGGCAGATCTAGACTACTTTAACGGGGTGGGCCAAAATTTGAAAAAGTTCAAATTTTTACGAGTGGGGACTAAATTTTTAACAGGGGTGAGGGGGCGAAATTTGTAGTACTTTGGCTGACAATTTTTTTTGATTATGACGTTCAATTTTTAGTCAATTTTACGCATAAAACTAATTTTTTACTAACAATTGGGGACCAGTTCTCTCTCCGGCCCCATTAGATCCACCACTGGACACATACAAAAAGAAACACATACATACATACAAACAAATATCTACATAGATGCATACACAAACAAGCAAATGAACAAACGAACAAACAAACACTTTCCAGAAAATCTCATCCTCCCTTAATAATCCTCTCCCTGGACGGTTTCAGGGCCGAATACCTCCTACGCAACATGACACCAAACTTGGAAAAGATAAAAAATTGTGGAGTCCATTCCCCGTATATGAGGGCTGCCTTTCCCACTGTTACCATTCCTAATCACCGGACCTTGGCTACGGTTGGTTGGCTGGCTGGTTTATAGATTGAATGGATGGTTGGATGATTCGTTGTATGGTTGGTTAGATGGTTTTTTGACCGGTTAGCTAGTTTGTTGACTGAAATTTCGGTTGAATCGAAGTTTGATTGATTGAAGGATTGTTGTCACCATCATTGTCAGGGCATGTATCCAGAGAGTCATGGAATAATTGACAACGAATTTTTCGACATAACTACCCAGAGAAAATTCACCGTCAAAAACAAGGAAAAACTTGATAAAAGATGGTACCAGGGAGAGGCCGTTAGTTGAAAATAGTTTGATATTTCGTTTTTAAATAGAACCTTTTAAAAGTTTCGTTTGAGATTAGTTCGATTTTTCTTTTTTAAAATAAAACCTTATTAAAGTTATCATTCGAGATTAGTTGGATGTTTAGTTTGTATGATAAATCAAATGTGTATTGAGATTTGTCTGTAACTTTAGGCCGCCCGATGGCGTAGTGGTTAAAGTATCTGTCATTGTTGCTGCTGTGACTAGGTTTGATAGCAAAAAGATCCCCGCATATCACATGCATTGCGTGTGATACGTAGTTTTAGGTGTACTTGAATGTGCTGTGTGATTGTCGCTGACACGTCTGAAAATTAATTAGGAGAATTATGTAAATGAAATAATGGTAAAAATAATAACAACAACATTTATAATAGAAGTAATTATTATAGAGGTAATAATATTGAAATGAATTTGAAGTTTTGGAAGACAGCCTACATGCAGGGCAAAAATGCCCTTACAGTTATGTGGCCTGGCTCAGATGCAGAAGGTTGGTTGGTTGGTTCGTCGGTTGGCTGGTTGATTAGTTAGTAGGTTGATTGGTTGGTCGGTTGATTGGTTGGTTAGTTAAATAGTTAGATGGCTGGCTGGTTGTCTGTTTGGTTAGTACTTCGATTGAAATCTTTTTCCAGCAAAGAATTCTGATTTTTGAAATTTATCGAGTGACAAACTTTCAATTCGTTAAATATAATCTTCAGATCAAAATTTACAGACATGCTACAGTTTCAACAGGTACATCTACGATAATTCAAATAAGTTTATATTTTTATTTATCCTGCAAAACGTGACATGTCGTTTAGGAGGCCTCATTTTTATACTAAATAAACTAATTGTATCATATTTATCTTTTAATATCTTTAAAATCATGATACGTTATCTTATGTGATAATGTTTCCCTTTCAGTAATTGGACGTTAACCGAACGAATAGCCGAACCGTTGGAGTATTTTAACAGTGATACCGACCCATCTACACATCCCGATGTAGCCTTCATTTACTTGGATCAACCGGATAAAGCCGGACACAAATACGGACCGTATGATGATTTGGTTGGTTGGCTGGTTGAGTGATTGGAATATTGGTTGGTTAACTGGTTGGCTGGTTGGTTGAGTGATAGGAATATTGGTTGGTTGGTTGGCTAGTTTGTCGGTTGGTTGAGTGAGTGATTGGAATATTGGTTGGTTGAGTGATTGAAAAATTAATTGGTTGGTTGGTTGGTTGATTGATTGACTGAATGAATTATTGAAAAATCGGTTTATTTAAATGATTGGTTCGTTAATTAATTTAAATATCTGAGGAATTAACTGATTTGTTGGTAAAATGATTAAAATAATTTCAAAGGTAAATGGAAATCTCTCATACGTCGACAATTTGGTAGGCCGGTTGGTGAATGGCATGATAGAGAGAGGTTACGGAGAATGCATGAATATAATCATCGTGGCAGATCATGGTTAGATAGCCACTAATGTTGCAATTTCTACTGCTACTGCTACTTTTACTGCTGCTGCTTCTACAGCTACTGCTGTACTACTATTATTACTACTACTGCTAACACTATTACTACTTAGAATAATACTAATTATTAGTGATGACGAAGAAGTTGATGACGACGATGACTATGTTTTGACACCATGTTTACGATAAAACTTATAAAATTAAACATTTATATGGTATATATACGTTCTATTTTAAAGTTTTTTAAACGTTGGTGAAAATTTAAAAATTAGCAGCTGAATTCACAATCGCTACTACAATATAAATGGATGCTTTAGAGTGAAAATGATACGAAATATTTAAATTTTAAGATTATCTTATTTTTTCAAGTGCGCGTGTTTTTATTTATGGATGGGATTGTAAAGATACGTGTGTATGTGAACTGAAGCGTGTATGTGCGACTCTGTGTGTGTATGTGTTTTTTTTCTTTCTTTCTTATTCTTTCTTTCTTTTTTATTAATATCTCTATTTCTAACTCTCTCTCACGCTGTGTGTGTGTTTGCGTGCGTGTGTATTTATGTGTGTGTTTGTGTATGTATGTGTGTTTGTGTGAGTATGTATGTTTGTGTGAGTATGTATGTTTGTGTGTGTATGTATGTATGTGTGTGTGTGTTTGTGTATGTGTGTGTATGTTTGTGTGTATGTGTGTGTGTGTGTGGTTGTCAAGTGTTAGATATTTCTCAAATAAATGGCAAGTTCAACTATGAGGAGTGTGTAAATACGTGAAAACTTTGAATGTGTTTTCGAGATTGGCATAAATTAGGAGTGAAATTTATTCAAAATTTCTTTACTATTTAAGCTGGAATAATTTTTTTAAACTCACAATATGCAAATGATGTAACATTTCCTCAAGTTGTTCTTGCCATTTTTCAAATAAACCACCATTTAAATTTGAAAAATCTCAAGGCCAACTTTATTATAAACAATGTCAAAAAATATGTAAATATGAATTAATATATATATATATATATAACTCAAATATATGAATAAATAAAAATGAGAAAATTTATCAAAAAATATTGAAAAAAACTAACAAAATGAAAAAAAAAACAAATTCAGGAATGGAGAAAATTGACTGTGGTCGGACTATTAACATAACAAAATTCCTTACAAAACCCGAGGCATACTACGTGTATGATGGCGTCAGATCTAGAATGACAAGCAAGTATCTAGAGGATGAAAAATCAAAAATATTTTTCATCAATAAGAATCCTGGTTCGTTTCGTCTTATGATCTGTGTTTCGTTTTATGACCTGTGTTGACTGATTTTATTACATTTTGATATCATTGAGACCGTTCAATTGATGTTTAACTAATCTCTGAAATGTATTGTATATTTCTATTCTTTAAACTACTAAACCGCCAACAACATCAGCAAAAAACAACAACCACTTAGCCAACAGGCCATAATTCACCAACAAACACACCATAAAACAGTGACAACATCATCAGTAACTCATACACTAACCAGTTCCAGTAGTGGAAACATTGCAGGAGCTCCAGTGTAGAGACTACAACACGACAAAGGATTGGTACAGCAGAGTCCACAGAAAACAAGAACTACCCAAGCGATATCATTACAGCAACAACCCTTACATCGATGATATCGTCTTTGATATACAACCTAGATACTATCTTGGAAAGTATGTTTGTTTGTTTGTTTGTTTGTGTTTGTTTGTTTGTTTACTGGTTTGTTTGTGTGTGTGCGTGAACGTGTTTGCTTGTATGTTTGCTTGGAGGTATGTCTTTAAATTTGAATTTATAGTTTATATTTCGCATTTTTTTCAAGTCTGAACGAAGTAAACATTTTTTGTCTCATTTAAGAATTGGTTCATTAATCATTATACCATTATTTTTTATTTATTTATTAATTTTTTTATTTTTTATTTTTTTTATTTATTTTTCATTTTAGGTTTACAAGTCCCAAGTGTCATGTTAATCATGGGAGTCATGGGTCAGATAACACGTTCACAAGCATGCATGTTTGTCTTGTTGTGAAAGACTTGTGGATATTGTTGTTTTAGTAGCAGCAGCAGCAGTGGTAGTAGTAGTAGTAGCTGTAGCAGCGAGGCTTGTTGCTGATGATGCTGAATTCGTTGCTACTGATTACGTCGTTGTTGTTGTTGATTTTGGAAATTTTGTTGACATTGTTGTTGTTTTTATTTATGATTTGTTTGTATCGCAGAGTATTTCAGTTGTTTAGAGCGCCTCTATTGAGCTATCCTCACAGATTTTGTAACCTTTTGAGTCTGTTTTATTTTCAAAGTGGTCGATGTTGTTGTTGACGATTTTGTTGTCGAGGTCTTTTTCAATGTAGTAATTGTATATGTTATTATCTTCTTAGAAATATGGTTGTTATTGTTGTTTGATGTTGTTGTTGTTCTTGTTGTTACAAACAACAACGTATAACGCAACTAGGCAATCTTTCTTGGCATGGGATCGTTGTTTAAAGGAATGGAGGTTGAAGCGTTTGAGAGTATTGAACTCTACAATTTATATGCCGGTTTGTCGATTTTTTTTATTAATTCTTTAAATCAAACTCTTGTCTAACACAATTTGTCTCTAGCATCGTCATCATCATCACTTTCATCATCTTCATCATCATCGCTTTCATCATCTTCATCATCATCGCTTTTATCATCTTCATCATCATCGCTTTCATCATCTTCATCATCATCATTATCATTATCATCCTTTTTCTTTTTCATTATTGTCTTCAGCGTCGTCATCATCACCATCATTGTATCGTCTTCATCATCACTATCAGCATCATCATCATCACCATCATCGTCGTCATCATCGTCATCTTCTTCTTCATCACCATCATCATCAGACCTGACCAACCTCAGACCCTCCCCAAACAATGGAAGTTACGGATCCCTCCACCACATACTAAACACCACCAACATCAACAGAACGTTGAGTTTTGATAACGATTACGACAATGATGCTAATGATGTAGATAGTTCTAGAAATTTCTGCAAATACCCCGACCAATCAGATGAACGAAATAAGAGAAGACGTACATCAGGATTACCTAGCCTACCATCAACATGTGTTAGTTCAATTTAACTAGCTCAGCTGGGTAGTGTAGCAGTTAGAGACGCCTGGTTTTGAGTCGCGTTGACGGTATTCAATTGCAAAGACATCATTGTTTGTTAAATGCAAATTTTTCTGATGCGTTACATTTTTAGCCGAATTAATTTTTAATAGTTTAATGAATAAATAACATTTTTAACTTCAATTCAGTTTTCAGCTACAAACGAAGAAAACCTTGATAAAGAGATTAACCTAAAAGAAAGTGACAAAAACACATCCCTAAAATTTAACCTACCATTGAAGATGTACCAAATACCGAATTCGATCAAGTACTGTTCGATGGTGCAAAGAAGGTTCGTTACTTTATTCGATCCGACTCGTCATATGCCTCTGTGGACATCATTCAGTGTGAAATTCAATAAGGTTGGTTGGTTGGTTAATGTATTGGCTGGCTGGATGGCTGGTTGGCTGGTTGGTTGGTTGGTTGGTTGGTGTATTGGCTGGCTGGATGGCTGGTTGGTTGGGTGGTTGGTGTATTGGCTGGCTGGATGGCTGGTTGGCTGGTTGGTTGGTTGGTTGCTTGTTTGGTTGGTTGACTGGTTGATTGGTTTGATGGCTAACTGCTTGATTGATTGGTTGGTCGAAGGATATAATTGATATCGAGGTGGCGGAACATACGAACAATGTACTTAAAATAAAAATAAATCCCATAGAGTTACACCAACTCCAACGTCCTAAACAACACCTACCTAACTGACAAACACAACGGCGGCAGAACATGCATTCGAGCAGACGTACGTGACGATAATATGGTCAACTATGAGAACATATACGGAAAAGAAAACAAAGATAATGAATCAATTGTTATGTCTTTGCTGTTTCCGCCCGGTAAGTTTTTTTCGGTGATTTTTACTCTGATTTATTTTTAAAATGAATCGGATTCGATTACAAACAAATCCCGTCATAATCGCGAGCAATGTGTGTGTGTGTGCGTGCATGTAGTGTGTGTGTGTTTGTTGTTATTGATGCTTTTGAATAATATTGAATAGAGAATTGTAATGAATAAATGAATGAACGAAGGAAGGAACGAACGAATTAATGAAAGAATGAATGAATGAACGAACGAACGAACGAATGAAGGAATGAACGAAGGGATGAATGAGTAAATGAATGAATGAATGACTGAATAAAAGAAAGAATGAAATAATAAATTAACACACGTAGCTTCATTATCTTTCAAAACTTACGTTAAAAATTATTTGCAGGATATTATGAAAATGAGCCATCATCTGCTGACGCACATACAACCTCAAACGCCGTACCAATGTATGTCGGCTTTCAAGAAGGTATTTCAAATTAAATACAATTTTGTATGGTAATTTACTCTTGAATTGTATTGTAGTGTACAGAGTTGTATAGTTTTGTATTGTATAATATTGTATTGTATTGTATGGTATTGTATTGTAAAGTATTGTAATGTATAGTATTGTATAGTATTGGATTGTATTGTATCGTATGGTGTAGTATTGTTTTGTATTGCATTGTATTTTATTGTATTGTAAAGAGTCGTAATGTATAGAGTTGTATTGTATTGTATTGTACTGCATTGTATTGTAAAGAGTTAAAGTGTATAGAGTTGTATTGTATTGTATTGTGTAGTTTTGTATTTTCATGTATTGTATCGTATCGTTTCGTATCGTATCGTTACTAACTCAATCTAATTCAAGGCGTTTGGAAAGAGTTATTGCATCTAATAGAAGAGTATTCGGAGAAATACCGACACATCAACGTTGTACTCGGCCCGATATTCGACTACAACTCCGACGGTCTCAAAGATACCGACAAAGATATCACAAAGTAACCAAATCGATAATTTTCATCTGATTCTGGTCATTTAAATGTTCAACGTTTATTAGTTCTTTTTTTATGATAATCCATGTTAATCAACGCTCCAAAAAAAACTAGATACGTAGATAGTGATGGAACAATACCAATACCTTCGCATTATTTCACTGCCGTGTTCAAATGTGAGGGGGGTGACTGCGAAACTGTAGATGACGTCATTTCCTTTGTACTGCCACATAAGCCGGATCCGCAGAATTGCTGGGTGAGGAATGGGTTGCCTCATTATTATTATTGTTGTTCATGTTTTTTTTTGATTAAATAGGAAAACATTGTTATAAAATTATTAAAATAATTTAAAATAATGGAAAAATAAATATTTCATAAACGAGTTAGTCGATTGACTAGATCATAAACATTGCTACTTTTACTAAACATTAAATACTCTTAGCTAATTTAACATGCAAAAAGAAAAACCGACACTTAGCACCCAACAAAAAAATCAACAAAAAATCAAATCAACAAAAACACCCACCCCGACCACAGAATCGCCGTGTCGCCGACTACATCCGCGAGAACAGCGCCCGTCTAAGAGACATAGAACTCCTAACTGGTATAAAATTTTTGAGAAACATCGTCGACAAAAACCTCAGACGACGACGCGTGACGTTTTTAGCGGAAAACTATGGGACGGTTGGTCGTGGGATGACGCTAGTGATCCTGGAATGTATCCGGATGTTAAGTTGCAGTGTCCTGCGGGGTTTGTGATCCAGATTTTGTTTGGTTTAGATGAAGTTGGGGCGAATTGGAG
>NW_008704083.1:492924-493445 GCF_000326865.2 Helobdella robusta
GAATATTTTCTCTTTCGAATAATGATTGACGGCTCTTATGGGCGGGGATATAATCTGCTTGGCGAGTCGGTGTAGAGTTATGTAATCATTAGTTGTGGGACCGAACCGCTTTCCGCAATGTCGGTTTATTTTATTCCGGATCCGACTTATTAGAAACGTCGTGAATGTGTTTAACCGCTCGCCGATACTTTGGAACATCACTAAGTTCAATGGAATGCCGACCAGGGCGTAGAACATGCAAAAAATTTTGCCCCAGTCTGTTTTGGGGGTGCTGTGGCCGTACCCTGTCAGGTCAAGTTAGAGTCAAGTTAGGGCTATGTTGTTATTAATTGATATCATGTGATTTGTAGTTATTTTTTTTTATCTTTGCATGGCTATAGGTAGCAATAATAACATAAGTAACTACAATAATAATAATGGTAATAATAATACTAATAACACAATAACAAAAGAATAAAAATATTCATAATTAAACTTAATGCCCTTCACAGGAGTCATATAAACCATCGTCGTCTGCTTTT
>NW_008704083.1:494187-532601 GCF_000326865.2 Helobdella robusta
CAAACACCTACATGATCATCATTATCAACATCATCTTCTTCTTCGTCATCATCATCATTAAAATCCTTATCATCATCACCATGCCAACCATCATAATTTTCCTCTCAATAATTATCCTAATAATCATCATCATCTCCATCATCACCATCATCTTTATAAATAACCATCTCCCTCATCGTCACCACTTTCCACACAGGAATGAGTCCCACTCACACGGATCGCTCCCTTAACATATCCAGACTTCTGTCCCCTAATGACCGGAAGAGGACGTACATTTACGAGGGTGCTTCATCACGGATTTCCACAACCTACACCTACGGAGCGAAAAGTGATCTTGTCACTGAGATAGCCCCAGAAAATCAAAGTCGTCATGAGTATGGGGTCACGTGTGGTGGTGGTGCTGATTGTGATTGTTGTAATGATGACTGAAGTGTCAACCATGATGATGATGATGATGATGATGATGATGGGAGTTTGTGATCATCAACATCTTCATCGTTATCATAGAATCTTCCCACTATCATCATCATCCTCACCATCTCATGATCGTCATTCCGAAATCAGCTGACCCGGACGTGATATCAGCCACACTCAACTGTAAAGTGGACCAAATGGTCAGTTACAACAAGCGGGAAGTCGCCAAACGCTATCATTACGTCACTAGCAACAGAATTGATGACGTCATCCTCATGGTGAAAGACACGTGGCAGGCTTTTAAGTAATGATGATGATGATACTGATGATGATGGCGTGAGGATGGTAATGACGTGATAATGATGATGATGAAGTGGAACAAATTCTGATGAAAATTATGAACATAGTATTAATGATATGATGATAATGATGATTGTGAAGCTGTTCTCGATAATGATGATGATACTAGTGATGATGATGATGATGGTTAGGATGATGATGTTACAGGGACGAGCCTTGGGATCTTTTTGGGAACCACGGATGGGATCCTCAACATAAATCCATGGAGGTGATGATGACGACGACGACGATGATGATGATGGTTATGGGATGATGATGATGATGGCGTTGACGATGACGATTATGATAGTATATGAGTTTGCGATGATGATGATGATGACGATGATGATGGTGATGACGATGCTGATGATGATGACGATAAATTCTCATAGGCGTTGTTTGTAGCTTTTGGTCCAAGTTTCAAATCCAGAAAGTCGTACAAAGGAACCTTTGAGAACATCGAACTCTACAACTTAATGTCACGTCAGTTTATTTTAAGCGCGTCCTATTGTTCGATTGATTTGATTGGCTGGCTGGATCGATTGATTTTGAATGGCTGTTGTTTTGAAAACTATAATTTGTTGATGGTTGCAAGGGTTTATTGATTCACATTCACAGACACACATCCACACACCAAACACACACACAAACACGCACACATAAAATTTTATTACGTAATTAATTACACATGCAAATTATATTACTCTTATAAAATTCAACTAATGGTTATTTCAATATATTATTATTATAATTTTTGTTCAAATAATCAAATTTCTTTTTTTATTCTGGTAATTTCAAACTAATTAATTAAACAATTCCTTTTTTTCAAATTTCAAAATAATTAATTTATTTATTTTTTTTCATAAAAACTTAATTTTCATCTCAAAATGATTCAAATGGCAGACTTACTGGGGGTCCGACCGTCCCCAAACAACGGAACTGCTGGATCACTGAACCATTTCCTCAAAAATGAAACGTCACTCCCTGTTACATCATCTTCAGGTTATGAGAACTGTACATTTCCAAGAAATGAAAACGATCTAAAAGCCAGGACGAATTTCAGTGTTTTTGGTTGCAGCGAACAGAAATATGAAGTTATTCAATTCATTCATTCATTTACTCACTCATTAGGTCACTCACTCACTCGCTCGCTCACTCACTCACTAACTCAATCACTCACTCAATCAATCAATCAATCAATCAATCAATCAATCAGTCAATCAGTCATTCACATTTCCATATATTCATTCATTCATTCATTCACTTATTCATTTATTCATTCATTCGTTCGTTCGTTCGTTCGTTCGTTCGTTCATTCATTCATTCAATCATTCATTTTTCAATTAATTTAGTTTCAGAGATTGAACAAATCAGACTCGGAGAGAAAATTCCTACTAGAGAAACACCTCGACCACGGAACGCCAAAATACTCAAACCATACTAGCCTAATCACAAACAGTAATGGTACAAGTAGTAGCAGTAGTAATGTATGTATACTTCACCAAAATGCCTTCGTTTCGGCTTTTAATAAAAATATAAGGCTGCCTTTGTGGTCAGCTTACAGATACGTTCAGGTTATTATTATCAAAAATATTATTATTATCATCAGTTTTTTTATATTTTGTATAATTATTTATATAACTTTGGTGATGAAGTGATACTGAAGAGAAAATTATTACAGAAAAATAGTAATTTATTTTTTGCTGCCAAAAAACAAGCCATCCAGCGGATCTCATCCAGACGTCTGTCCGTCGTTACGTCCGGATAAGTTGATCCCAGATCCCAGACTGACTCAAAATGAGCAGATAGGATGCCAAGAATGGACTGATCTTCATGATGATGGTAGTGGTGATTATACACCTGTTTCACTCATTAAAGGTGAGTGAGTGATTGTATAAGTGATTGATTGAGTGATTGAGTGAGTGAGTGAGTGATTGTGTAAATGATTGAGTGAGTGAGTGAGTGAGTGAGTGGATGAATGAATGAATGAATGAATGAGTGAGTGAGTGAGTGAGTGAGTGAGTGAATGAGTGAGTGAGTGAGTGAGTGAGTGAGTGAGTGAGTGAGTGAGTGAGTGAGTGAGTGAGTGAGTGAGTGAGTGAGTGAGTGAGTGAGTGAGTGAGTGAGTGAGTGAATGAGTGAATGAGTGACAAAAAAAGTGACCACCATCATCACCATCGTCATCGCCATCGTCATCATTTCCAGAATGGTCATCTTCATCAGAAGATGACTCACCGGACACAAAGTTACTCACTAACATCGTTCCTATGCACAAAAAGATGTACTCTGGTATAGTAAAAACTCTCTTCGTTATCATTATTATCCTGATTACTATTATTATCATTATTGTTATTATTATTATCATTATTATTATTAGATTAAATAGGATTTTATAATTATTTCATTATTAATATTTGGTATTTGGAGTTAGAAAATAAAAGGATGTTCCCATATTTATTCTTGTTATCATAATTCTTAATTATTATAACTATTATTATTATTATTATTATTATTAATATATATTCTTGATATCATAATTCTTAATTAATATTATTATAACTATTATTATTATTATTAATATTTATTCTTGTTATCATAATTTTTAATTATTATTATTATAACTATTATTATTATAACTATTATTATTATTATTATTATTATTATTATTATTATCATTATCATTATTTATTCTTGTTATCATAATTTTTAATTATTATTATTATAACTATTATTATTATTATTATTATTGTTATTATTATTATCTATTTATTCTTGTTATCATAATTCTTAATTAGTATTATTATAACTATTATTATTATTATCTATTTATTCTTGTTATCATAATTCTTAATTATTATTATTAAAACTATTATTATTATTATTATTAATATTTATTATTGTTATCATAATTCTTAATTATTATTATTATAACTAT
This sequence comes from Helobdella robusta, assembly GCF_000326865.2. NCBI lineage: Eukaryota > Metazoa > Annelida > Clitellata > Rhynchobdellida > Glossiphoniidae > Helobdella > Helobdella robusta. The sequence goes on from NW_008704083.1 coordinate 497,876, forward strand.
TATTATTATAAATAATATTTATTCTTGTTATCATAATTTTTAATAAATATTCTACTTGAAACAGAAACATGGTGTCCGCTGATGGCGATTATTGGCAAATATTCGCCGAGAACCGATGTTGTCCTAGGTCCCATATTCGATTACGACTCTGACGGTTTGATCGATTCGAATATTAATAAGTTCGTCCCTCCTTGATGCTCATCATATACTCACGTTATCATTTCGATGAGAATTTAATTTACTTCCCATGTTCCTCAACGTATTTCTTTTAATTCGATCAATCATTATTCAAATTTGTGGTAAAAAGTAGTTTGTGAAAACATTGCTTTCGGTAGAATGTGTGAGGATGTTGAACGTTATATCACTGCATTTGGTCGTGTATTACCAACGAAACTCACACATACACACACACACACACACCTACACACACACACACTCACACAGAGACATACACACTCACACACACACAACGCACGCGAATACACATTTAGGCCATGCATCAAACACATTGCATATGACAGGTGGGGGAAAAATGCCTCTAACCTTTTCCCATTCGCATATTCATCACAAAATATTTTAAAAATTATTTTAAAGAAAAAGTTTGAAAACTTATTAAAAAATGATTGACTGACAGAACAGTTAAAGGAATACCAATTCCAAGCCACTACTACGCCATTCTTTTACCAGTCCAGAAAAATGTTGGGACACCAAACTTTGATAGCATTGCGTTCGTCATCCCGAATAACGCCAGAGGAGCTAAGCATTATTGCCAGGTCGGTTGATTATGAGGCATGGCTGAGGGATGTTTGTTAGTATTATACCATAATGTTTATGTCTTTCGTTGATTCTATTTAAATCATTGATTATGTTTTGAAAATTTTAATTTAAAGTTTATTTGAGACAAAGTAAAATATGTTTACAAATGCTTAATTTGAAATTGAATATTGAAATTTTGAAAAAAAATAATTTTCCATATTATTGACCAACAAAACAGCTATCATCTAGCAACTTATGACTCAATGATATATATCTTAGTTTTACACATTATGAATTTAGGTATGTTTCAACTAATTAACTTTGAAAAATTATTTTTCTTCTAGACATCAGCTCAGTTTATTACCGAAAACAGAGCGAGAATAAGAGACATAGAACTTCTAACAAATTTAGAGTTCTTAACAAAAACTCCAGCTATAAACCAAACAAATAGCAGTAGTGGTGGTAGCGTCAGTGGTAGCAACGGCAGCGCCAGCAGTCGCGACAATGGCAGAAACAATGAAAATAATTACAATATAAGAACTAGGTTACATCTATCAAAAAAATCGTGGAAAGATTTTGAATTTTTATAATTTTTCTTGGTTTACTTAGGTTCTTTTGATGATCATGATTAATTTTTTTTATCTTGATTTCATATAATCTTGAATTGATTAAATTTTATTTATAAACATTTGATTAAACTTCTCTTGAACTGTATTTAAAGCTACTTTAAATTCTTAAACTAACATATCTCAAATAAAAACTAAAATAAAAATGATTTAATTTATAAATAAATTGATTTAAAGAGGTTTTTTAATCTATCGATAAAATATTTGTTTGTTTTAATTTGGTAAAAAATCGGAAGAAATAGATATATAAATCTATTTGGTATCGCTCCAATCTTCAATGATTCTTCTTGCCCGGTCTATCGTTTCATAGCGCTATTGTTGAAAAAAAACCATTTATTAAAAATATTCATTTAATTTGTCAATTGAAAAAATTTATCCAACTAGTGCCATTAAGCTTTTTATTGAAAAATTTTAAACAATTAAAAAACTATCGTTTATAAAAAAGCGTTTTAATTACATTACACGCAACAACAAAAAACTTTACCTTACATCGGTTTGAAACAGTAGAATGCATAATAATAACATCATGCCATGACAAGTTATATTTCGGTAAGTTACGTTACAAATGACATTAAATCACACATTACAGTTTTTAAGTCGTTACATTAAGTCATTAATACAGATTTACCGCATTGTTACGGATGCATTCTATTATTACATAACTTTAAATTACCTTAAAACAATAAGTTCCATCACCTTAGTTACATTAACATTAAGACATTAGTTGTTTTACATCGCATTGCACTGCCTCGATTACATCTTCTTTGCATTTAAATTACTACATCACATTACATCAATTTACCTTGAAACAGCAAATTCTTACAAGACTTTCATTGATTTCATTCCTGTCTTCGATATCGTAAAACATAGTCACCGGCAAAACTGCTATTTTCTGCGTAAGTCATAATGAAAAAATGTTTATCTTTCATTGTTTTAAATATTTCATTGTTTATTTATTTAAACTTATGAGTATTGAAATGTTTATTATTGAAAGAATGAATATCACCAATTGGCAAAACTCAATTGAAACCTAACTCAATGGCTAATGTGCTCTATAAATTTAAAAATAGCATTGGTAAAACATTGACCTAGAATACAATGAGTTATAATGTGTAAATTTGTTTACGTTAAAATTGTAAAAATAAGTTTTATTTGTTTAATTTTTCGTGACTGCTTCATTTAAGTTATGCAGAAATAACCATTTCGTTGAGCAGCCAGTTAGCGAATTGAAAATCTTTAGTTTGGCTGCTGTCTTTGACTGGAAAATCTTTATAAAAATTTAAATAAAATGAAAAAATCTTCCCTCCAAATATATTTTCACGTAAAATTTATGTTAAAATATTAAAAACAATCGGTCAAAACACTTAGAGAATTAAGAAGATATTTGAAAAGATTATGAAGGAAAAATGTAAAATAAAAATGGCTGAACGCACCGAAGTTTGAAACATTGACAACGACGTAATAGCTTCCTTCAGGTTTGAGAGGTTTCAATCCTAATTTGAGAAAGATCTCACACACTTGATCCACTTTGGTTGAAATTTCTCGGGGAAGGCTATTGAAATAACTGTTTGGATCTTCTCTGCCAGTGTACTCACCCTCCAAAGCTATCGCCACTGCTTCCTTATTTTGAGATTTTAAAGACATTTTTTTTTAAATAAATTTAGTAATTGAGTTTGTTTTGAAATTTGAATCATAATTTTTTTTTATTTTTAACTTTAGTCGTAACCGTGTTAGCATTGAAACTCCATGTTAACAAAATTTTTTTTATAAAATCTTTGGATGCAATCAGTGAAACATTAAAACCAACTCAATAAAGTCTCAGTATTGAATTTTATCTGAATAAAAATGCCTGGAACGTTTCATAACTTTCAAACTTCATTACAAGCAAACCTGAAGGGGAGTAGCAATCCTGTGTACGGAAGCGATGTGCATGGTGACAGCCTTCCGGATCAGATCATCCGGACCGATGCACCATCCCAATTTCCATCCCGTAACGGAAAGTAACTTCCCAGCACTGCAAATTTTCAACGTGCGTTCCCACATACCTGGTAGGGAGGCTGATGGAAAGTGTTATTCGGGATTTTATTAATTTTATTTTTCTTACGATAATTTTAAAATGTCGTGTGTTAAATGAATAAAAAAATTCTTTTGAAAAAAGCATGTTCGTTTATTACGTGGTTTAGTTAATATTTATGATCTTCTAATAGAAGAGAGTAGAAGAACCAATGAAAACCATATTAATTTCTAACATCTCGGACGTTTTACTATAAATTCTAAACGTTTTTGGTTGCTTAATTTGTTCGTTCATTGAATTATCTTTCAATTTCTCTGTCACTTGCCTAGCTGGTTAATAAGAGTTGTAACAGAATTTGCGTCTGTCGGATTTTGATCTTTTAAAAATAAAAAAGATTTGTGTTTGTGGTGTGTGTGTCTGTGTGTTATGTGTGTGTTTGTGTGTTGTTTCTGACTCTATGTTAAACGTGCCCACATCAGCCCCAAATTAAAGAAAAATTAGAATTAAAAACTCCCAACCAATCGAGACGTGCTTCAGCGGTTCCTGCACCATTCGCTCGTAGACTTCATCTGAGATACAGAGGACATCATGCTTGGTGCATAGCTGGGAAATCTTCGACAATTCATCAGTGGTGAATACCTTTTATGAGTGAGTTCCTCCAATTTATGTTTCATTTAATTTTGAAAAAAATTTTGAATGATTTATAAAAAAAAATTATAAAAACTTTTAAGAAAATTCTAGTTAATTTATTTTAAAGTTTCGCTTAAATATGAATTCATCTTCCAGTGTATTACTGTTATTAATTTTTTTAATTAATTTTTAGTAAGTATCAACAACACACACACACACACACACACACACACACACACACACACACACACACACACACATGAATGTGCGTGAATCCAGTTTTAGACCATTAAACCAATTGATCAAGTTGCATTGTGAAGCGAACCTTAGCCAGCGGATTATGAGGAGTGTTTACGATGATCAGTTTAGTTTTTGCGGAAAATTTGGATTTCAATTCTTCTTCATCAAACTCAAAACGTGTTGTATGAAGGTCACGGTCGTTAAGTTTCTGGTTAGCGTCAGATGTTGTGACTGGCGTGTCGTTTTTGCATTTGTCATCTTCAACAATGTTTAGTTTGACGTACACAGGCACTCCACCACATGAATTCACTATGTAACTGAAGCCTTTGAATGCTGGCTGGAATATTATCACCTGTGTGTGTGTGTGTGCGTGTGTGTGTGCGTGTGTGTGTGCGTGCGTGGGTATGTGCGTGTGCATTTGTTTAAAATGTCAGTTTATTAAATACTACTTATACTTCGGGAGTTAATAATGCAATCTGTGCCAATTTTTCAACATCTTTTAATGGTTCAATCAAATTTCATTCGTGGCTTGGCTCTTGTTATATTTTAAGTAGCCACGTCCAACATTTGTATCAATTTGAACCGGCAACTCTGGTTTGTTTAACATCGTAAATAACATTTACTTTTTGGGCCTTCAGATGAGGAAACTTTTTTTCATTTTTGTTTAAATTTTAAAATTTTCTACAGATTATTTTTTGCTGACGCTATTCATAAGAACTTCATTTAAGAACACTACTGACCTCATCTCCCGGTCTGACGAGGGAAAAAATGCAGCAAAAGAGACCATGGACCGCCCCTGCTGTGACCAAAACGTTCCTCTCCGGGTTCAAATCCCTCTTCAACTCGGTCCCGTACAACTTCGCTACAATGTTTGCCAACCTTGGATGGCCCTAGTGGTAAAATAGTTTGCTATATGATAGTTGTTAAGAGCTGTTGATGAGTTTTAGTATTTTTGGTTTTTCTTAAATGGAAAAATTTGAAACAGCAATAAAAATAATAATGAGAAACAGAGGAAATTAGCGCGCTAAAAAATTTTTTTCATAAAAAAAAACAAAATAAAAGAAAGTTAATCGCAAAGAAATTTTAAAGCTGGTATTACCAAACAAACATTTAAAAATTTGAAAATTTTTGCCACAATTTTTATTCAAACCGTCTGTTTTGTGTACTGGTGTATGAGGGAGTTATTGTTCTCATTGTTGACGAGGGACTTAAAGGCAGACGAAACATGTTTTGGCGGGGAGAAATCAGGAAAACCCTGACGGAGAGTTAAATTTTAATTAAAAAAAAATAATAATAAAAAATAAAAAAATAAAACCATCAAAGAAAAAATAATAAAATGAAAAATAAGAACTGTTGTGAAGTTTATCGCGTCAGTGTCCGCAGGGGTCGAATCTTGGTAGTTCCTGTTAAATATTGTTCATTTTGATATGATTGTTTTTCAGGTTTTTTATACTAGTAACCGATCTCATTTTTTTAGATACAAGTTTCATTCATCTTGTACCTTTATTAGTTTTAACAATTGTAAATTAAACCCCAAAACCCCAAAAAAAAAATGAATTCAAATTATTTTTAAAAATGTGTTCATAGTATTTAATATTTTATTCATTACAAATGTAATGTCGAAATCAATTAAAAACTCATTAATTATAATGTAGGCTCTATACTATATTGCGATTTCATTGCAATAATGTGATTAATTCAAATTAATTACCAGAAATTATTGAAATAAAATTGAAGAATAATAGTAGTTACAGAAAGCTAACCAAATCGAGATTGGATGGCTGTCAGTTGGAGAATCTTCTCTCAATGTTTTTGGAGTCGTCATGCTCTAAAATATAATATTATTTTCGTTAGAATATTTGGTTGTTTGTTTGTTTGTGTGTTTGTTTGTTCGTTCGTTTGTTTAGATAAGATAACTATTAATTAAAGAACTGAATAACTAAAAGGATTATATGTTAGTTAACAAAAATTATATAGCTGGATGAACTGTGGTTCCTATATTGTTGTGTTTATCAACACTGAAATTAAACATTGCTATGCTATATATGCAACAAAGCGAATTTGGCAGACCATTCCAAACAACTGGTCCCGACACAGCGATACCTCTAGTGTGGTGTGTGAGTGTGTGTGTGTGTGTGAGTGTGTGTATGTGTTATGTATATGTGTATAACTTCAGTAATTTCATTCACAGATCTGATATTACGTTACAAGCGAACTTTGGAGCCAGTTTATTTAGAGACAAGCTCTTCGCTGTACGTTTTCGTTTATACCGACACCCGCACGCTACTCTATGTGTGAAAATTTGTGTGTGTGTGTGTGTGTGTGTATGTGGTGTGTTTATGTGTTTGTGTGTGTGTCTGCTGTCGTGAGTGAGTGAGACCGTGTGAGGAGTGTACGTGTGTGATATTAATGTTTATACGTCAGGATGGTCGGTACATTGGTCGTTGAACTCTGACCATTTAAATAGCATCTGTTTTTTTTAGTTTAGAACAAGATTTTGATTTACTGCGTAACAAACTTAGCTAGCCTATTTTATATTATCATACATCCTATCGTGTTATTTATTCTGTAAGTTTTTTATGCTGATCAAATGAACAAACTAATTTGGGCGGTGGCACGGTGGCAATCATTTCATTGGAGAAAGATAAATTTCAGTCTGATTCGAAATATTTTTCAATGTAATTGGAAGCGAATTTATTTTATTAAAACAAAAAATTCAATACAATTTTAATTATAATTTGTTAGAAGCATGTAAAAGTTTGAAGTTAATTCAGGAATTTTGAGAAAAGCAACTTAGATCTCCCAGCCTTCAAACATTCTTCCCACTTTATCTAAAGTTTCTTGGCTCTGTTTTGAAATAATAAATGTAAAATACTTTTTCTCGCTTGAATATTTATAAAAATGTTCAATCATTGGTTGGTTGATTGGTGGTTGGTTTGTTGCTGGTTGGATGGTTGGTCGATTGGATGGATAGTAGGTTAATTGGTTGGTAGGTGGTTCGGTTTGTTGGTTGGATAAATATCTAATTAATTGATTAATCGATCGATTGATCTATTGATTAATTGATTAAATGATTAATTGGTTGATTGATTTATTGATTGACTGATGGATGGATTAATTGATTGATTGATTAATTTGACTACCTTGAAACAGCAAACTCTGACCAGATTCAGATCAATTTCGTCTTTATTTTTGTTATCGTAAAACTTAGAAACTGGCCAAACTTTTACTTTCTGAAAAAGATATTATTTATGAATTGTTTAGTTTGAAAAATCTGAAATGAAACATCAAAGACGGTTTTTTATAAACCTTTTCATTTCGAAGCCATTTAACAAATTGCAAATCTTTGGTGAGCTCCGGTTCATCTGATCCACAATCTTTAATCAAAAGAAATTCGATACAAAATAAGTCAATAAAAATCGATCAATTAACCACAAAAATGTAAATTTGTTTCATGACATTTAAAATAACCTACGCCTGCCCCAACTAACAAACATCAACCAACCAATTGCAGACACATCAATGATGAGATAGTAGCTCCCCTCCGGTTTGATGGGTCTCAATCCTACCTTTCTAAACATCTCCAGCACTTGATCCACTTTGTTGGATACCTCGATTGGAAGACTATTTAAGTAGCTGCTAGGATCTTCTCTTCTTTCGTATTCTTCCTCCAGAGCTATTGCTATTGCTTCCTGGTTCAAGTAAAAAAAATTGACAAATTGGGTGAAAAAATTGTTAAATTGAATGGAAAAGATGTCAAATTAGGTGAAAGATTTGTTGAATGGGTATAAGAATTTGTAGAAATGCACTTTATTTTATAAATTTTACATCGATTTGATGTTTATACTGATGAAAATTTTGAAGTTTTGTTGTCAAAGTGCTTTAAAGATTATCATTTGTCGGGATATATTACCAAATTTATTGAAAGTAAAAAAATGTTCAATTTTACCTCAATACCTACCAATTTAAAAAAATATATACAACTGTTGTAAAAATAAAATTGCGATAACAATCGATTTATACAACAACCACATACACCACACACATACACAACACACACACATGTATATACAAAAAACACACACACAAACCCAGACACACAAAAATCGAATTTCAAAAAACACAAATCCATCCAACCGATAGGATAGAACAGCTCCTACCAATGGACATGTTGTTCAACCTGCCGGCCTCCTTAAGCATATCATCCGAACCGATGCACCATCCCACTTTCCATCCAGTCGATGACAGGCACTTCCCGGCACTGCCAATTTTTATCGTCCGCTCCCACATTCCGGGTAGAGAAGCTGGAAAAATAATTTGTTATAGGCTATCTGGATGAAATAGTTATATAATGTAATAATATCATGTGATTTATACAGCGTTCTTACGTGTCAAACATTTGCAATCACATATCCCGATAAAAATAACACTAAGTAATAGTAATGTTAAGTTATTAATATGGCACCAAGATGAACCAGCATTAGCTCCGAAAGCTTTTTCAAATAGGTGATATCCAGTGTAATTGCTTGTTATATTTTTTCATTATTTAATAACTGAAAACAAAATTTTTGGATAATTTTGAACATTTACAAACCAATGGAGAGATGCTTGTTTGGTGGCAGAACCATACGCTCGTAGACCTCATCTGAGATAACTTTCACCCCATACTCAATGCATAATTTCGATATTATTGTCAGTTCTTTCAGTGTAAACACCTGGATTTATTTTTTTTTTTATTTTTGAAAATTTGAAAAAATAAAAAAATTGATCTTGAAAATATCAACGTTTTCGTCTGATTCAATTTAATAAAATAAGAAATTTAAACTTTGAATGTTATACTATTATTTTTAAAAGACAATATCAAAAAAGTATCATCAAGTAAATATTTAAAGTTTTTTTTCGAAATTTCTGGTTATATAGATAAGACAAATCCAGCATTAATTAAATTTTGAATGGCCAATCAACATCCATTCCTACTAAAATGTTCTGAATTAAAATTACGTCAAACACAAAACATTCACCTTTCCGAATGGATTATGGGGAGTGTTGACGATGATGAGTTTTGTTTTGGTTGAAAACTTTGATCTCAATTCATCTTCATCAAACACAAACCGTCCAGTGTTTTGTCCTTCAGTGCTTTCTACGTCATAAGGCTGGTCAGAAGTTTGACCGTTCGTTTCTGCTTTGTGATTAGTTCCATTTTGGACAACATTTTTACTGTATTTCGCTGTTTCATTTCTGACGAGTTTGAGCGGAACGTGTACAGAGATGCCCTGACAATGTCTTATAATTCTTTCGTAACTATAGAAGGCTGGTTGAAAAGTTATCACCTGTGTTTTTGATGTTGGGTTAGGAATTCTTTAAAGTTCAAATTGTATGTGTGTGTGTATGTGTGTGTGTGTGTATGTGTGTGTGTGTGTGTTGTGTGTGTGTGTGTTGTGTGTGTGTGTGTTGTGTGTGTAATTGTTGTTTAGTCGGTTGTTCAAAAGTTATTTTCAATTAATTAAGTATGGATCTATGGACACAATATACTCAATGAATATAAAAATGTTTGTGATTGATTTTGAAGTTTTTAGCAAGCTTGTGATGATAATGTGTTGTATCGTAAATTTCTCAAATTATTTTTAATTAAATTCCGTATTTTTTTATAAACACCTAGGGAAGTTTATTCACGGAATGATTTATCTTATTCGAATAGTTGAAAAGTGGCACTCCACTCAAATCAAGTGACTTTTGACTTTTAGACATTATTGGCTGACCAGACTAAATAAATTTTAAAAATTTTACTCAGACATACGGCATAAGTCTACAAACAGCCTCGTCGACACTAAAGTTCAATTACAAGTATTGGAAAGAATATTATGTACTAGACGGATCTGCGATTCGTTGCAAAAATAAGGAAGAAAAACTTTTTTTACAGTTTTATTTCTGAATGTAAATTCGTTTCGATTCCGAATACATTTTTGTTTTGACTTTTTTTTCAATAATTTTAAATAAAATTACTCTTAACATTACTAACCTCATCTCCAGGTTTGACAATGGAAGAGATGCTACAAAAGAGACTATGGACTCCACCAGCGTTCACCAACACGTTTGTCCTCGGGTTCAACTCCCTCTTCAGTTCGGCACCGTAGAGTTTCGCAAGGATCTTTGTCAATTTTGGATGCCCCTTTTATGATTGAGTAGTTGTCTTTTTCAGGTAATTGTGAATAGTTTTTATGTGATGTGCGGTGAACATTAATTTAAATGGAAAAGTTTGCTGTAATGTTTTTGATTATGTGGCCTGATGGTAAAGGTTTCTGACACCACGGCTGCAGCAACCGGATTCGAAAGCAAAAAGACCCCCGTCTAATGCACAGAATGTCTGTAATGCGTTGGTTCAAGTCTATATCAGCAACAGCGTGCATTGGTCATAGTTGAGATCTTTAAAAATGCTAAAAATTAAATTTAAAAAATTAAAATCTTATATTAGAAAATAAATCTATGAATGGAGTGTATGTATCCTACCATCTTTTTGCTGTACTGATGAGTCAAAATGTTGTCCTCATTTCGAACAAGGGATTGCAGTGCAGACGTCAAATGCTCTGGCGGAAAATAATCTGGAAATCCCTGAAAAATTTACCATTTAAGATTTTTAATTTATTTTATGATCTAACATCAACAAATAAAAATTGATTAAAATTGATACTACAATTTTATAATTTTTCATGATTTCTAATAAACTGAGCTAAAAAATTGATTAGAATTGATATTGTTTAAAAAATTCTTTCATGATTTATTCATCTATCTAGTAATCGTTAATGATGAAGTTTTTGAAAGGAACCACTTTTGTGAAGGTGATAAAAATATTTTTTATGATACCTAGGACACGAATGAAATACTTTAAATAATTAAAATACATAAAAAGTTTCTAGTTGTGGCAATAAATTATTAAGTATTTTTTTTTTTAAATTAATTAGAATTTAAACCGCAGTTAAGTCAACGACATCTTTTTTCTTCGCGGATATGCAGTCAGATGATAAACTGGTTTTTAATGGTTTCATTGTTAATAATTTTACATTTGCGGTTATTATTTTTAAAATTTATTAAATTTTAATATTTTGACATAATTTCTTAACTTATTGATTAATTAACTAATTAGTTTTTTTTAGCAATAAATAACTTTAACTTTGAAAAAAATTCATTTGATTACTAACACACACGTAACATCCTTGTGTTTATTCACAGTCACAGTTTCAACTGCCGTCATTTTGAGACTCCTTACTGACTTTATCTTCGCTAGAGCAGCAAAAAACCAACTACTTTTTCAAAAACTAATTAAAATATAAATTATTTTCTTACAACCCACTTTAATTTTTAATTGTTTTTTCAAAAAATTGATGTAAAAACAGACGAAATTTACAAAATTCTCGCGAAATTACCGTCTTATATATACTTTAGTTCCTCATTAAACCTTACAAAAAATTGAATAATTAAGGATGTTGCATAAAATTATTTGTATATGTTGTTGTATGTAAATTTGATTACATATATAGTGTGTGAGCGCGTGGTGTGTGTGTGTGTGTGTGTGTGTGTGTGTAAAATCAAGCAAGCGTGTTAATTGCTTCATGCCAGTTTATGGGTATTATGAAGAACATTGATTTTCTGTGTTACTACTACGACTGCGGCTACTACTATTAGTACTACTACAGTTGTCGCTACTAATGCTACTACTAAAACTGCTACTACAGCTTTTACAACAAATAATAATCGTAATAAAATGGTTTATAATTTGATGAAACCTGATATAAATGATGTATAATTTTCGTTCGAAAGATGAAAGTTCACTGGCACTCTTACGTAATCAATTAATTAATTATTCAATTAAGTAATTTTTTTCGGGTTAAAATCAAATTATTGCGTAGCCACGCCAAGCAGTGAATTAGCATATCCGTCATAAGTTATATAAGTTATGTGCCCCCTCTCTCCGACCCCCTTCTAAATTTACAAGATGGGGCACTAGATTAACTTAACCCATTCTTAGTCTTAATTGAGACAGTAAGAATCTCTGTTCGACCTGTATCTTTTAATAGATTAAATCTGGCTTAGAAATTTGTAGTAATACAGGGAACACATGGAGAACTAAAAGAAGATAGCCTTTAAGATTTACTATAGGGTATGGTGTAAAACTACACATACACATACTATGCAATATTATTTCGTCAGTTTTTAGCGTTTATAAGCTGATAAAACGAACAAATTATTTTGATGAGAGTAGTCATTTTCATTTAAGAAATAATGAAAATTTATTTTCTAGTTTGAGGTATTGTTAATTAAAACCTGATACCTGTGTTTGCCTGATAATTAATTTTTAATTTAAAAATTAATTAAACGAACTAAAAAGATGGCGTTAATTTAAAAAAATCATTTGTACAACAGACCACACATTATAATTGGTTTAAAATCCAAAATTGTCACATATATGCGACAATAAAGGATAGCTTTAAGATAGTTAAACGGTTAAAGCACCTGGTTTTAATGTTGTAGTGCCCGGTTTCAAATGCGAAAGCATCCCCTTTAGCCACTCTCATGCCCACATATGTTACGCGTTTGCTCAGAGGTATTTATGAAAGAAAAAAAATCAGTGAAAACCACCACCACCACAACAACAACAATAAAAACAATATTATTAGATACACAGAAACATCAACAACGACAACAACAACATCAACAACACGACAGACATACAAAAAGACAACAACAACAACAATAATAATAATATTAATAATAATAATAATAGGCTCTCTAACTTAACGTATTTCGACTAGTATGGCGAGAACTCCTTTGTTAAGCTTGCAAACATTTTGGCAAATCACACATGCGCATAGTTTGAATTCTAATAAATAAATAAATATATAAATATGAATATTTAAATATTTATAAATTATAATATGTTAAATCTAATTAATATATATATATATATCATTCAATTATTATTATTATTATATATATATAACAATTATATTTATATGGGTTATTTATTATATGTGTATAAATGAACAAAATTATATATTTCATTGTACATCATTATCATATCCATAATATCTTTCATTTTACCTTTCAGTCATTCATTCAGTCATTTATTTATTCGTTCGTTTGTTGTTCTTCCTTTCATCACTACTACCTCTACTGTTACTAATTGCTACTACTATCAAGATTACTACTATAACAACTATTACTACTACTACTACTACTACTACTACTACTACTACTACTACTACTAATACTACTAATACTAATAATACTAATACTAATACTACCACTAGTAATAGAAATTATAATACTAATAATACTAATACTAATACTACCACTAGTAATAGAAATTATAATAATAATAATAATAATAAAAATAATAATAGTTCATAAAAGTAATGGTAAATATTTGATCTTCATAGTTTATAAATCCTCATCGTGAACGAAGATTAACAAATTAACAATAACAGACACTAACTAAATCCACAAACACACACACACACAACACACTTACACACACAGACACACACACAACACACACACACACAGACAAACACAATCTCACATACTGACACATCTAAACACACACACACACACATACACATACATACATAAACATTCATACATAACCTAAAAACACAAACATAGGTATAATAAAATACTCAAACTGAACTTAACACACACAAACAAACACACTCACACACACAGACACATCAGCACACTTCACACATACAAATTAGTTATGCAAATATTAACATAATTAGTTAACAAAATGGTAGACATAAATGTACAATCACGCAAACAAACACACACACACACACATACACGTACACCAACGTACACACACACGCACACATACACGCACACACATTCATAAATATACATTCAAATAGACGCAGACAATAGGCGTAAAGATTTATAATAATAGACTCATTTAAACACTTTCTAAGATATTAAATTAAACTATTTACACACACAAACACACACACACACATAAACATGTATATATATATATATATATATATATACACACACGCACATACACACACATTGTAATATATGTGTTTCAAACGCTTTTGAGAATTGCAAGCATGGTTGAGTGACTCGATGGATTATCAAACTTGTAACAATTTTTTTTATTAAACAATTTCACTAAACAAATTAAGAATGTTTGTTATGCAAGGTTTAAAGTGTTTAATGATGTTTAAAGATGTTTGTGTAACGTTTGATTGACTTTTTTTAATTAAAATAATGACGAGAGAGAGAGAAAAAGAGAGAGAGGAAAACAGAAAGAAAGAGTGATGCATATACAATTATAAGTCTACTACTAATACTAATGTTATTACTATAAGCAAGTATTTCATTTTATTTTCTATCCATTTCAATTTTTCTATTTTACTTATGAAGCTACAGGAAAAACTTAAAAGACAGTCTTTAACTTGGAATAAAAATGTCGGAAAATTTTAATTGACGCATTCATTTCTAAAGGTTGTAAGTGTTTACATCAAAATGGATACCCGATGTTGTATATTTATTATAGAGTAAATATGCATATATAGAAATACGTATATACACGTACACACACACACACACACACTGATGCATGCACACACACACACACACACATATATATATAAACATATATAACACACACATATATGATAGTGAGGTGATCGAACGAAAGAGTCACACACACACAGATACACATACACACACACACATACATACACCCAAACTTACAAACACTTTCGTTTTACTCACGTTCACAGACATAAACACGTACATTCGCAAACACATTAGCAAAAATCTTATTTAAATATTTGTAAATGTGTATGTATGTGTACGTGCAAATTTGTGGACGTACTCATATGTGCGTGTGTGTTTGTATGTGTGTGTGTGTGCGTGTTTATGTGCGTGAGTGTGTGCATATATATACACACCTACATCCGGCCAATAAGCACCTTGCAAACTTTTTTGCCTACAGTTTCATAAGAAATTACACAACGATTTATTAGCAATTCTATTTTGAGTAAGTTCATTTTCTTTTCTAGCTAGTTGACTGTGGTATATGTTAATATGTCAACGTATCAGCGATGCGTGAATGAAATTTATTTAAGAATTCCATTTCATATCAGAGGTTTAGTCTGAAAACGCTCAATTCGCGCTTAGGAAATGGTGGTGTCTTAAGTTAAGTTTCACCGTGGCTATTAATAAACGGCTGAAAATCAGATCTCATTTTAATTGTCATCATTATCTGGGATTAATTATTAATTAAATGTAATTATGTTATTTCAAGCAGCGAATAAAAATAATTAAATTTAAGATATATAAACTTATTTGTACCATAATTTTACTTTAACGTTTCTTTCATTAGTTAAATTTATAGCTAGTTGTATTTGTGGAAAAAAAAATCGTTTAACATTTCAGGATGATATCCAAAATGGGATAACTCCAGATTGGGATATATGGAATTTTGGATATTGTTAATTTTACGATCAATCCGTCCGCCCATATAGGATATATATATTCATAAATAGTTAACTTGATAATTTAAATTAACGATAACACTTTCTGCTATTTTTTAACCATTTTATAACACTGAAAATTACAATTTCTGCTTAGGAAAGCCTGTCTTATTATTATTTATAGTATTAATATTATATTTATATTATCATTATTTTATTACAACTACTATTTTTATTATTATAATCCCAGTTAATACCATTATTCTATTTGTCACCCGTGGCGGAGTTTTGTATAAATTTCAACGCCATTCGAGGTTTCCATCACCAAAACTTAACAGTCTATTTAAACCATTGTCGAGGTTTGTGCCTACCTCGATCGTCGTCGCCAATAAAAGTTTGCTAAAAACCACAAAAAAACAACTACCACCAAAGAATTACATGCAGCTACTTCTACAATTACTCCATTGTGACGTTATTTCGTCAAGAAGTTGAATAGTTTTCTATAAAAAGAACTCCTACCACCTCAACAAAAACATCAACATCAAAATTACAGACAACAGCAACAACGACATCAACTGCAAAGTTGAATCTAGATCAAAACTATAAAAGGAAGCATTAATTCTTACGACTTAACTCTTTGCAATTTGATTTTTATATTTAAGTTGAATCCTTTTGCTCGGAAAACACTTCACGATGATTTCAAATTCAGTAAAATGCTCAGTGATATGCTTGCTACACATTGAGTATTTCGTGACTAATTTGGCTCTAGCACAGCAGAAAAATATAGTTGAAAAAAGGGTTGCCAGTACAAAAATAACTGACTATTCAACACAATGGTGGTTAGTTTTTGTTGCTGCTGTTGTCTTTGGTGTTTTTTTTGTTGATGTTGTTGTTGAGGTTGTCGGTTATAATAGTTTTCATGTTTTTTTTAATAAAATAAACTCGAAAATTGCACGTTTTTGGATGACATTTTCTTTCCCGCAGCAGATAAATTTAATATTCTGTAATAACTTATGAATAAAATAATATAAAAAAACTCATGAAACGTAAATAATATCTCAGACACTCACACAACAAACTACAAAGAAAAGTTTTTTATCAACCGACACACATCGCGCCAAAAATTTTCACCGATTTCCATTCTCCAGGAACCTGGCTTACTTTACAATAGTCCCCCTCGCCAATTCATCCCAACCCCACCTAGACCAATCAGCATCCATCCTCTACGACCACCCACACGCGCGGCTACTATCAAAGCGACAAAATCGCCTGATCTTGAACCATCACGGCAGTCTGAGGTTTGTGGCCAGGGCGGCTAGATTAGCGGTTGACGAGTGCGCGCGACAGATGGCATATAGAAGGTGGAATTGTTCTGTGGTCACGCCCCTAGCCGCGTCTTCGTTACTGTTTGGGAGGTCGCTTTTTGGAAAGATTACGAATAAAGGCAGGTTGTTGATGTTTTAATGTGATCGTGATGTGATCGTGATGTGTGGTGATGTGATGTGATTGTAATGTGTGATGATGTGATAATATCAATAATGTGATAAAAAAAAAGTTTGATTAAAATTTTTTAAAATTTAAAGACAATGATGTGTCATCACGCTTAACACTGGAAAGATTCAAAGTGATAAAATTGTTTGGAAATGTTGAAGATAATGACGCTTTAGAGTTGAGAACAATCATTAATACAAATTCGTAGTTTAAAAAATCACAATGCTAAATAAAAAAAACATCAACAACAACAATAATATTTATAACAGCGAATAAAAACAACATTCATAATCATAAATGATTAAAATAAAAGTTCACTAAAGGTTAAAGGTTCAATATTAATTCACTATACACAATACACAAATAATTCACTAAACTCGCAAACAGGGTATAGAGAAACCTCCTACCTACAATCCCTGACATCAGCCTCCCTTATGCACTCGATAGCCCAAGGCTGTAGCAGTAACATGATCAGTGGATGTAGTTGCGGCGCTCTCGACCACCACCCTGTCTACAAGTCGTATCTGAAGCAGCTACAGTGGCAGAAAAAAATGGAGGAAGAAGAGAGAGAAGCCGAAATGTTGGAGTCGTTTTTGCAGCATCGAAGACAGGAGAAACAAATGCAACAACAACAGCAACAACTCTTTCTGCAACAACAGTATCAAAATCTACAATCTAATCAGCAGCAGCAACATCCAAGGTTGCTACAACAACAACATCATAAGAAACAACAAAAACCATCACAGCAACAACATCAGCAACGGTCTATACCTGACTCGTTGCATAGATCGTCGCGGAAACATTCTAGACAGCAACAACAGCAACAACAGCAACCGCAACAACAACAACAGCAACAACAATCAAATTTACAGCAGCAACAACAACTTAGCCAACAACAACAGTTCCAAGAGTTTCAGAAGCTTTATCAGCAAAATTATCATTGGATGGCTTATGAAAGAGCTCTGGACAAACATAACAGGAATCAAAGACATTTACAACAACAACAACAACAAGTTAAAAAAAGGTTTAAACGTGACGTCTTAAAAAACAACAACCAGAGACTTAAAATAAGAGATGTTACAATTATCAGCCACAACAAAAACAACAACAAAAACAACAACAATAATAATAATAACAATTTTAGCAACCAAAAACATTACAGAAAAATTAACCGACAAAAAACTGCCAATCAAAGTAAAAAAAGAAAAACGAATAAAAAAAACAATAGTAAAAAGATCAGAAATTATAACAACAACAATAACAACAACAATAACAACAACAATAACTTGCGTAATGACAACAGAATAAATAACATTAATTATAATAACATTAATAGTAATAATAATAATATCATTAACAACAACAATGACAATAATAACAAAAAGCATTACACTAATAGCAACAACAATAATAATATTGATAATGACTATGTAACTCAAGATGTAAGTAACCTTTAAATGTATTTAATGTCAATATGAAGATATTTTTTAATTTTGTTTGTAATAATAGTAAATTTATTTTATTTTTTCATTCGTTTATTCAATCCTTTATTTATTAGTTTATTCATTCGTTTATTCATTCATTCATTCAATCAATCGTAATAATAGTAATTTTTTTTTATTTATTGTAATAAGAGTAAATTTATTTTATTTATTCATTGGTTTATTCAATCATTTATTAATTCGTTTATTCATTCATTCATTCAATCATTCAATTATTCATTAACCATTCGTTCATGCAACATTTTACCAACAAACCAACCAACCAACCGACCGATATACCGACCGATATACCGACCGATATACCGACCGACCAACTGATCAAAACTGACCGACGAACATTTCAGAACGACGTTGAGTGGCGATGGGACGGTTGCAACGATAACGATATTTTCGGTAGCGAGTTCACGCGCGAGTTCATCGATCGAGGCGAGAAATACCGAGATCTGAAAAGTGGAGTCCTCAAGCACAACAGTCGAGCCGGCAGACAGGTTGGTGTGTTAGTTGATTGATTGGTTGGTTGGTTGGTTGGTTGGTTGGTTGGCTGGTTGGTTGGTTGGTTGGTTGGTTGGTTGTTTGATTGGTTGGTTGATTGGTTGATTGGTTGGTTGATTGGTTGATTGATTTGTTGGTTGGTTGGTTGGTTGATGATTAGTTGGTTGGTTGGTTGGTTGGTTGGTTGGTTGATTGGTTGGTTGTTTGATTGGTTGGTTGATTGGTTGGTTGATTGGTTGGTTGATTGGTTGGTTGATTGGTTGATTGGTTGATTAGTTGGTTGGTTTGTTAGTTTGTTGGTTTTTTAGTTGACTGGTTGGATGTATGTATGTATGTTTGTATGCGTGTATGTGGTGTGCATGTAGACTTGCATTGTTTCATTTGTTTGTTTTCCCTTTACACCTTCTACTTTCGGATTTGGTACGTGACGAGGTGTTGCTGATGACGACGACGACGATGATTGTACTGACGATAATGATGATAACGATAATGATGATGGTTATGGTGATTTTCGGCCCAATTAAGCGGGGTTTTTTTCAAATTTCCGGTCCAAATAATCAAAAAAATTAATCCTCCCAAAGAGGAATGGACTCAATCCTCAAAGATACGATCCTAATATGCGGTGGTCAGAACAGTAGGTGGTCCATATAACCGGTTATATGATTTAATATGATTCATAGTTTACAATAAATTCACAATTATTACTCCAT
The DNA here is from genome assembly GCF_000326865.2 of Helobdella robusta. Lineage (NCBI taxonomy): Eukaryota > Metazoa > Annelida > Clitellata > Rhynchobdellida > Glossiphoniidae > Helobdella > Helobdella robusta. Next base: position 517,814 of record NW_008704083.1, read on the forward strand.
TGAAAGCATTATTGCTGCGATAAAACTGAACCTGAAGCATTTTATGTTTACATGGAATAAAACAATAAATGTATAATTAATAATAATAATACTATTGTTATGAACGATGTAATAACAATAATAAAATTAGTAATAATAATAAAATTAGCAATAATATCCTTATTAATAATAATATTATAGGGTTAGGAAAAGATGTGTTTGAAAAAATGACAAATTTAAAAAAAATAATATAACAATTAAACAAATGAAAACTCAACAGCCTCTACATGCAAACAGTTTATTTAATTATTAATTTACACTTGGCTTAACATGTAAACCACGTACACATTACACACTCACAAACTAACATCACACACACACACACACACACACACACACACACACACACACATTAAATACCAAAGCATCTGTAAATATATTTAACTTCAACAATAAATATATTATATATGATATATATATATATATATATATATATATATTATTTATATAATTATGTATATATTTATGTGTTTACACGTGTGTGTGTGTGTGTGTGTGTGTGAGCATGTGTTTGTGCAAAAGAGAGTGTGTGCATGTATAAGTGTGTGTATGCGTGTGCTTGTGTGTGTGCTTCTTTACTTCATGAGAACTAAACGCTCAATCAAACAGCATTGGTGGCAGTAACGCAAACAGACGTTTGAACACCTGTAGACACACACATACATACCTTCACGCTCTCACACACGCACACATACACAAACACGCACGCACACACGCGCACATTTATTCTTTCTCTCTTATAAAAATGAATGAATCTTTCAAAAATATTATTAATGTATATGCACTCTTTATCATGATTTATATTTATAATGTTTAATGTGCGCTCTGGAGTTTCTATTTTAAGTCACTCGGAGCTGACCGCGTGGTTGAGTTGATCAACTTTGATTGATGATGTTTGGGCGATTTGTGGTGAAGTTACAGGAAATTTTTGAAAAATTGAATTAAAATTATTAAAACATAATACATTATAACATAAAATTATTGTAAAATTAATTGATATTTGAAAATTTTAAAGTTTCTAACAGATAAACGTTGGAAATACCAATGATTTGCTGGTTAATTGAATTAAAATTAGTCGAAAACTTGAAGAGTTTCTCTCAAATATAATTAAATATATATTATTTTTTAATAAAACAAACCACACGAAAATATGCATTTAAGCTAAATATTTAAACAAATGCTTACAAAAGACAAAAAACAATGAAATGCTTATACAAAACATACAAACATATATAAAAAATACAAAACATATACAAACTTACACTAACATATACAAAAATGACAAAACATATTCAAACTTATACTAACATATACATAAAAGACAAAACATATGCAAACTTATACTAACATATACAAAAACGACAAATCATATTCAAACTTATACTAACATATACAAAAAAGACAAAACATATACAAGCATATACAAATTTTTACAAACGTATACAAACTCAAACAGACAGTTATTTAATATTAGATATCATTACACGCTATCTCCTGAACATTGCATACAAAAGATCAACAAAAATCGGAAGCCAAACAACAATAATGATAATAATAATTACCATAAAAAGAATAATAAGATTAAACAAAAAGCACCAATAATAAAATTTAAGGATGCACTAAATTAGCTGAATGATCAAATCTTCGATTGAATTTGAATACTTTTGAAAGAACTGCCTAATTCTGTGTCGTCTACCTTCATTTGTTTGTGTGGCGTATGTATGTATGTATGTATGTATGTATGTATGTATGTATGTATGTATGTATGTATGTATGTATGTATGTATGTATGTATGTATGTATGTATGTATGTATGTATGTATGTATGTATGTATGTATGTATGTATGTATGTATGTATGTATGTATGTATGTATGTATGTATGTATGTATGTATGTATGTATGTATGTATGTATGTATGTATGTATGTATGTATGTATGTATGTATGTATGTATGTATGTATGTATGTATGTATTATTATTATTATTGAAACATTTATGAAGCGCTAATTAAAGGAATCTCAAAAGCGCTATCTAACAAAAACTGAACTTAACAACATAATTGAAATAACAAACGAGAAATCATAATACATCGCATGTATGTATGTATGTATGTGTCTATGTATGTATGTATGTGTGTATGTGCATATCTATATCTAGACGTGTATGTTTGTGGTGTGTGATGTTTAATGGTGTGTATAAGGTGCCAATGTCGTTAAATTGGTTTCTACGTACACGGCCCACACAAGTGTAAACGTGTGTGTGTGTGTGTGTGTGTGTGTGTGTGTGTGTGTGTGTGTGTGTGTGTGTTTGCGTGTTGGTGTGTGTGTGTATGTATGTGTGTGTCTTATCATTTTGTCATTGTTGACCTTATTCTCACAACCATCATTGTCATCATCGTCGTTATCTTCACTCTTATCATTTTGATATCATCATGATCGACCTCAGGGTCATTCATTCAATCCCATTTTTTAATTTTCACTCCTACATCAAATACAACAACGCAACTAAAACGTACGAACGTGCAAGCTGTAAACAAACAAACGAACAAACGTATGAACACACAAACAATTGAACCATTGAATGAACAAACCAACAAACGCATGAACAAACTAATTGAAGAATGAACAAACAAACAATCAAACGCACATGTGAACAAACTAATGAAAGAACGAACAAACAAACAAACGTATGAACAAACAAATGAAAGAATGAAGAAACGAACAAACAAACAAGCAAGTCAACAAGTCAAACATGCAATCGACAAATAAACAACTCGGATTTTGATCGTCTGAGTTGATCATAAATTATACGCTATTTAAACATCAATGTTATTATTGTTATTCTCGTCGATGTTATCAATATTATACTATATTTAAAACTAACTTACAATAACCAAACTCAAAACTTTGTTAACCGATGGGGAATGACAATGATGACGATGATTGATGACGATAACTACGATGATGACAACAAAAGCAATGAGGAGAATGTTGGTGATGATGAAAATGATTATAACAACAGTGAAGATGATGACACAAAATAAAATCCAACATCAGCACGTGCTACAGAACATGCAGAAAGAATGTAAATGCCACGGTATGTCTGGCACCTGCTCCCTTAAAACCTGCTGGATGAAGATGCCCTCCATCTCATTGGTTGCCGCCATCTTGAAGGAAAAGTTCAACGGAGCCACCAAAGTTGATCAAGGTTTAGGTGATGTTTTGTTTTGTTGTTTGACTGTCTCGGTGTGCGTTTGCCTGTATGTGCGTTTGTGTGTGTGTGTGGGAGTGTGTGTATATGTGTTTGTGTGTGTATGAGTGTTTGTGTGGACTTTTACATACACACATATATCAGCAAAAAGTTGGTGTAAAAATTAAGGCGCTTGGTTCTGCACTTTCAGTTACCAGGTTCGAATACAAGAAGATTTCCCGATACCGGCCAAATGCAATGTACGTGATGCGTGGATTCTTGCGTGTTAAGATGTGCTTTTAAATTTTCATAATAGGAAATAAATACAAGCAAAAATAAAATAAATATATACAAATATGTATGTGATTGGAAAAAATAAACATCAAAAAAATGAACATTGAGTCCATCAGACTTTGTGATTCTGACATTGAATTTTGCACATCTGCTCGCAACCTGTGATTTGTTTTTGATAGTAACATGTCTTTTAGCGTTCACACAAGGGCAGTTTCGAATGAATGCTCTGGACAATTGCGTAGGCTTAGGCGCATCAAAAGATCTATAAGCAAGCGTACTCTTCAATGACTTCTTGTTCATTTCTTCATCCACTCAAAAATAGACTATTGAAATAATATATATTACGGCTTGTTTGGTGTAAATATGTCTAGACTGCAGTCGGTTCAAAATTGGCCGCAAGGTTGGTTTCAAGCGGCCTTAAATACGATCACGTTATGCTAATTCTTTTTGCTCTTCGCTGGCTTTCGGTTTATCAAAGAGTTATTTTCAAAATAAGTCCGACAATTCAGGTTTACTGTTTGTACCTGACACAAACTTGGCTCTTGGTCAAAGGAATTTTTCCGTAATGGGTCCTGCTGTCTGGAAGGGTTTGCCTAGGGACCTTCAAAATCCTGTGTTGTCTTTTATTCAATTTCGTAAAAGGCTGGAACACCATCATTTTGTCCAAGCTTACCCGTGCTAATATCATCTTTTCTCTATTCACTGCATTGCTTTAATAAAGTGCCACGCAATGTACTGCAATTATCGTTAGCGCCTCTGTGATCTTTTTGAAGGGCGCTTACAGACACACCAACAATATAACTATATACTCTAAATTTAGCAAATTGCAAATTTTAGAGTTTTAGTTAGAGCTACTATTGTTTTTATAATTACATTTTTATTATTGTTACAATAATATTAATAATATTAATATTACTAATGCTTTATTATTTTTATTTTCATTAATCTTTTTGTCGTAATTGTTGTTGTAGCATTTGTTGTAATTTTTGTTGTAACATTTGTTGTAATTGTTGTAGTAACCTTTAATTTAATTGTTGTTTTAACATTTGTTGTAATTTTTGTAGTAACATTTGTTGTAGTAACATTTGTTGTAATTGTTGTTGTAACATTTGTTGTAGTAACATTTGTTGTAATTGTTGTTGTAACATTTGTTGTAATTGTTGTTAATGTTATGTTTGTTGTTCTGGTTGTGTTTATTTTTGATGTCATATCACTAGCCTACTATTGAATGCAACTCACATCACATCACAATGCAATGAATAGCCCAGGCATTACAAACACACGCACACAGAGACAGACAGACAGACATATATATATATATATATATATATATATATAATATATATATATGATATACATACTGTGGTAATAGTCGTAGCGTGTTTGTTAGACTAGCCAAAATCATTTGATGTCTAAATGGTAAAATTTTGTAAAAAAAATAAAGAAAATAAAATGACAAAAAAACTAAATATAATAACAATTATTATTATTGTTGTTGTTGTTATTATTATTAATGTAATTTTTAATATCAATATTATACTTACTCAAAATTTTTAAATGTAAATATTAATATAGTAATAAAGATTTTATCTGTAAATTTTTTGCATAGCTGCTTTTATTGCTTAGGAAAATAAGTAAATGCATGACCGAATGAATGACTGGATGAATGAATGAACAAACGAACGAACAAACCAGCAAACAAACAAACAAATACAAATGAAGGTTTATATCTAAACTATATAAACTACTATTTAACAACATTTTTCGAATTTTAAGCATACTTCTGTGACGTGTTAACGTCAAAAAATTCTTCATTTGACTCAGCCGGTGTCATACGCAACAATAAACTTCGTTCCGCCTGATCACAACCTGGTCTTGTAACTTCATAAATTATCATTAATATTAATTAATTATCCTACATTATCATTAATATTAATTATCATAAATAATCATTAATATTAATCATTGAATATATTACGAAATCATTTTTTGCGGTAGTAATCGTCATGGACAGACAAATTCAGAAATTTTCATTGGAGAGATGATTTCAAAACTCTACGGTTGATTAGGTTTTTTAATTTATTTAATTTATTTAAATTTATTTAATTTATTCAGGCAACTCGCACCACGAGCACGAAAAGCGGCGACTGCTGCCACACAATCCTGAACACAAGAAACCAACAAAATTCGATTTGGTCTACTACGAAGATTCGCCCACGTTCTGTGACCCTGACCCGAGTCTAGGCTACCCCGGGGTCAAAGGTCGAAAGTGCATCGAGAATTCCATGGGCATGGACGGCTGTGACGTCATGTGTTGTGGGCGGGGTTATAAGAAAGTGACGGTTAGGGAGGTACAGAAGTGTAACTGTTCGTTTGTGTGGTGTTGTGACGTCACCTGTGATTACTGCGATGTCGTTGAGGAAAGGTTTGTCTGTGAGTAGTTGTGTGCGTGCGTGTGTGTGTGTGCTGGTTTCGTGTTTTTGTATGTGTGAATGAGTGTATGTAGGCAATAACAAGAATAACGTACAATGAAATTAGTAAGAGTTTAGTGTATTAATTGTTTAGTTCGTAGGTTTGAATGGATTGAAGGAATGAATGAATGAATGGACGAACGAACGAATGGATGAATGAATGAATATTCAATATAATGTTAACACACTTTTCGACTTAAATTAAAAGATAGTTTATTTAATTTCAATTTTCAATTACTGTTTTAATAATAATTTTAATAGATGTGTTTGTATGAGTGAGTGTGTGTTTGTATGAGTGAGTGTATACGTTTATGTGTGTTTGTGAATAGATGCGTGTTTATGGATGTTTGTATGTGTTTATGCGTGTGTATTTGTTTGTTTATGTGCGTGTAAATAACTTTGTTGAACGTTTGAAGTCAATTTATTAAGTTGTTAGTTAATTTTATTTCGTTATATTGCTTTATAAATGTAAATATATATTTGTGAAATACATACGAAAATTTCTGTACATATTGCACATAAAATATTACACACACACACACACACGCGCGCGCACACAAACAGACAGACAAACACACACACACACATACACAAACAAACAGACAGACTAACACACACGTATCACAAAAAAATGAAATTTTCTACCACTTGTGCCTTGCTAATTTATTTTTAATAACATGTTACATAAATATTTATATGTATTTAAATGACAAAGAGAAAGAAAGAAAGAAAGAGAGAGAGAGAGAGAGAGAGAGAGAGAGAGAGAAAGAAAAAAGAAAGAAACATATTTATTTATATTTTATAAATGTGTGTATCTTTATTGGTTTTCAATAAGCAACAGCAAAATATTGAACCGCATTTTTATATGTATAGAGGTCATTTATTTGGGTAAAACACACACACACACCACACACACACACACACACACACACACATATATATATATATAGCATTTAATTTTTCTCTATAAAACTGTTAATATTTTTCATACATTATTTATTTATTAAAAATAATCATCTTTTTGCTTTAAATGTGCTTTGAATAAAGAATAACAAAGCATAAATCGTCACCATAGCAAAAATAGTCTTCCACACACACACACACACACACACACCACACACACACACAGACACACAGACAAACACACACACACACTTGATGAACATAGGACGATATTAACGATGAATTTAGCTCACTTTACATTAATTAAAGTACGATTGCCATAGCATTGATGTCATTATATTAATGCCATTTGTTGTAATAGTACACAAATTTCTTTTTCTTTTTCCTTTCCCTTTCTCTTCAAACGCTTGTAGATATTAAACTAATTTTTATACTTTATAAAAGAAATTTTTCCAGAAGTTTAAAAAAAATTTCGTTTAATGATGAAAAAACTTTTAATGAAATCTGATGACAGAAGCAGTTGAGGCTAATTTGATTTCAAATTTATATCTAACAAATTTAACAAATTTTAAAACTTATGAAATCAAATAAAAATGAATGATTTAATTAACAAACTGGTAATAAAAATAATAATGAAATAACTGTATGATCGGTTTCATTCTGCCAATGCACTTTATGTACCGCTAAGAACTGTCAATACTATTAACTATGTTTATAATAACATCGCATCGAAAAAATGAAAATCAGTTAATTTAACATAACATAACATAGCAGGGTTTAAAGTGGTACAGAAGATTAAAGTCTGTGTGAGGAGAGTCACTGTGAGATTAATGCCCTAATTTATCAACAAAATCATTAAATCTAACAATATTATTGAAATCAACCATAACAAATCCAACAAAATTGTTCACAAAATCATAAAATTTACCACACCCATTCCATTTCTCTGACGTTTTGTTTGTTTGAATTTTAGTAAACACAACTTCTTCCAAAAATAAACAAACAGTATCACGTGTGTAGGATGGTTCAAAGGTAAACAAACAATAAATTATCGAGCAAATATTTAAAAACGTTTAAAAACTCCAAATTTTATCGTCAAACTCATATATTTTGTCACAATTTTTGACCATATGACTTTCGTGGAGTCTTCGCGAAGTCTTTTTCTCCATCTCGCCGTTTTTCTCGCGGCTCTCCCGCGAGAGAATTCCATTGTGCATTCGGTGGCTAACCTCCCGCGGAGCCCTGGCCAATTGATATGTTTCTCGTGTGAGGACTGTTTTGTACCTAGAAATTTGATCCAGTGCTCCTACGATGGGGATAAATGTTACTTCGAACATATAATCGAAGATAGCGGTTGGTCTGATTTGATTGATCAATTAATTACTCTGCTATTTAATATGATAGTTTTTAGTTTTTTAGATTAAATTTTGAATTGTTTTAATAAGTTACTTGGTAATAACAAGCTTTTTATGCGAATTAAATTTTTTTATTTATTAGTTTAATTCAACAACATGTTTATCTACAATTCTTAAAAAAAAATTTAAAAGGTCAAGAAAAGGTCAAGAGGTCATGTGAGCATGTGTCCATAGTCGAGGACGAATGTGATGATGCCCTGCTTGTTGGAAAGAAGGCCTTTGCTTGCATGTGCAGTTTCGATGCTTGCAACTCTCAAAATGTTTGTGGGGTTTGTTGGCGATGTATGTTTGATTGGAGGGGTGGTTCATGCATTGTGGGTTTTTTATGTTGGTGAATGATTTTTTAGTTCATTTCTAGCTGGTGGGCTAATAATTTTATTTAATCGGTTGAAATAATTTTTTCAGATTTCAATTAGTCTTTCATGCTAAACATCTATACCCGAGATTATTATGATGTGAATGATCAGTAACACTGCATTCTTCTACTTTCATCACCCCCACACCATCATACTTCACAAACCACCCCACCACCACAATGCCACCCACCATCTGCCCAACCAACACAACAACGACCACTCCCTTCATCCAGATCTTGGTTGGGCCTACGGAGAACACTCGCTACTACCAGGTCCCCAAATCCCTAAAAGCCATCGACTTTCCAGGTTGGGATGGCGGGATGGAACTTTCAAATATCAAACAGATCAGTGGTGCGTCGTCGTCGTCAGTGGCGGTGGCCGATTGTGCAGTCGCGTTTGTAGTCGCCGCTTATTTAGTTGCGTTTTTCGTCGTTGGCGTGACTGGCTTTGCAGCTGCCGCTTATTACGTCGTCGTCCTTCTACAGAATTTTGAATATTTTCTTTCACTCTCCCTCACGCTATTCTTTCTTACCAAGTGCCTAGCTGGAAATGCGAATAATGAAATTAATGATTCCGGAAGCTTTAGCAATCTGGAAAATTTTATTATGATTTTCATTGCTGTCTTTTACGCTGTGGAGTGCAGTTTCTGGAGCGGTGGAAACATTGCGGATCGAGAAAATAATGCAGCTGTGACTCTCGTTCACTTCATTGTTATTGCTTTCACGGTGTCCATGTTTGTTTCCAATAAGTTTTCTAATATAATTATCACGCTAATGGCAAGTTAGTATTTTTTTAACGGGCCGTCCATAAAGGATGTCTCACAATTCAAGAGGGAGAGGGGGTCGAAATATTTTTGAAAGTTTGTGACTCGGGAAAAGGAAGCGGGGGGTCAAAAAAAACGTTTCAAAAAGTGACATCATCCTCTATGAACAGCCCATAATGAAAAAATAGTTTGCTGAAGTTAACACGTAATTTGAAAAAATGTTGTTGCTATTGATGACAATATTACATGCTACGTGCAATATTTGTCGTGTCAACAGAAATATTAACAGTGGTAATTTTTGTAATACTTGTCATGTAGCAGTACTGCCAGATGAAATAGCACTAGTAACTGTAGTAATTAAGTCTCAATAAGTTTATCTCATTTATACACACACACACATTTTTTGGAAATTTTTAATAAAATTCTTATTGAATTTATTAAACTAATTTAACAAACAAAACTAACCAAAACGTGTTTGTTAATTAAACTAATTCCCTAAACAAAGTTTACATATTTTTTAAAAAGTTCTACCACAAATTTAATTGCTGGATTCTGAAATTGTATTGCAATTCGAATTTCATATTTTAAGTTTTTATGACAAGAAATTCAGTTAAATGTCTGTTCTAGCTTAATCCAATTTTTCATATTGTGATTGTGATGAAATAATTAAAAGAAAAAGAAAATGATAAATAAAAAAAAGGAGTACAATAAGGAGAACAATGATATTTGTAACTTTAGCATAAATGTTATCGGCGTGTTATAAAGTATTGACATTAAAATTTCGATGAAGTTAAAAACCTTCACTGAACACTTAGTAGCTAGTCTAAATAATTAAAAGACTTTCAATTTTACAGAAATTAAAGGACTTTCAATTCTACAGGAAGTCCAAAATAATTAGGGACTTCCACTTCTTTCTCGCCCGGAGACTCCCACTCTCTTGTTGATCCGGGGACTTTAAACTCGTAAATCCGGCTAATAAATCTGGCAAATCTGGCCAATGAAATTTTTATTTATAAAATAATTTGATGAAATTAATTTTTTTTTAAATAATATTTATTTTAATTTTCGTTCGAAAGATAGTAGTAGATCGACACAAAACAGCTTTTTCAGATTCGCGGTTTTAATGAAAGCATGTTGGAGTAGTTGAAATGCAATATGATTGTTTTTTCCCTTTGTCCATCCAAGAATAAATTTATATTAGCATATTAGAACTCACTTATTTATCAATATTTTTATTTATTCATTCATTCATTTATTCATTCATTCATTCATTTATTAATTCATTCACTTACACATTTCGTTCATTTTCTCTCCGTTTATTCAATCACATTCATTCAATCAATCAAAAGTTCATTCATTCATTCATTCGTTCGTTCGTTCGTTCATTCATTCATTCATTCATTCGTTTTCGTTTATACTTATATTCAGTCACTCACACACTCACTAACTCACTCACTCACACACTCACTTAATCACACACTCACTCAATCTCTCACCCACTCACTCATTCACTCACTCATTTACTCACTCACTCATTCACTCACACTATCACGCTGCTGATTGTTCGCATGCCTTAATTGGATTGCTTTATTGCCGACCTGAGAAACGAAATGACTTCAAAGCATCACTACCTCACCCTATTTGAATTCACATACACGTAAACAGTCACACAAATACCCAAAAATACCCTAAACTATACCCAAATTGAAGCAAATATTTACAAATAATCCGGCATACCAACATAGATACACAAATACGTAAAAATGTACATACATGCGTACAAAAATGCATGTCAATAAAAATATCCAACTACACATACATGCATATATTTTGTATAGATAATATATACAAACCAACATACTTAGTTACATACGAACATACACTTTCAAACATACATACACATACAGTCATACATACATACATACAGACAAGCAAACAAACATAGAAAAACGTATATTGAGACATTTGAAATTTGAATGTTTAATTTAGATGGGGTATATTGTATGTGTGGTTGGGTGTTAGAAGAAAATGCAGATCTATGCAGATTGCTAGTGCTACAAGATGACTGGCATTGCTATCCTATTCAAATAATTCTCACGTTTTTCTTTCCTTTTTTATGTTTGTATCTTTTTGTTTGTATGTTTTGTATCTTTTTGTTTATATGTTTGTATGTTTTTGTTTTTTCGTTTCTGTTTGTTTGTTTGTATGTTTTTTTGTTCCTGTTCTTCAATACTTTTCATATCTCTCTGTATGTCTTAGTTTGTTTCCATGGTAGTTTTTTGTATGTTTGTAAGTTCTTTTTGTTGCATGGCCATTGGCTGTACGTTTTGATAATTGTATGATTTTGTTTTGTTGTTTGTTAGTTTGTTTGTATGTTTGCATATTTTTTGGTATCATGAGTAAACTTCAGAAATATATTTCTTCAATAAACCGTATTTTTTTGTATTTCTGAAAAAAATTATTTTTTTTTCTATTAGACGTTTCAATGGTTTAGCTGAATAGCGAGAATTCATATAGTAGAAATAAATTTCTTTTTCAACTTTTTAAAATAAATTTTTTTTAAAGCTTTGAAAATTTTATGTCATTTCAATTAATTTTTGGGCAAAATTTTTTACAATTTTGATATACGAAAGAAAATTTTTGTTGTTTTATCATTATTATTATTATTATCTTTTCATCATCAGTATATTTTTTGTTTGTCGTAATTCATTTATTGTCACATTCATTCATTCAATCACAGCATCATTCACTCAATCACTGGGCCATGCACTCAATCATCTGTCATTTAAAAAAATCACTTTTTCATTCTCTCATTCATTTATCTATTCAATCATTCATTCACTCATTCGTTCATTTATACACTTATTTATTCATTCATTCATTTACCGGAAACAGCTAAAATGAATTATGAAACGTCAGTATTCCAGAGAGAAATCCATTTCAATCACTCATCCATTCATACGTTCATCCATTCATTCAATCATTTTTTCACAGGAAACATCTGATGAATTATGCAAAAGCGTCATCAAAGATGAATTATGAATTATGAGATGACAGAAGTATCTAGAAATGCACTTCCGTGTCATTTTCATCACAGGCTGACAAATGCAAAATTGAATACTTTTGCAATTGTTGTTGTTGTTGTTGTTGATGTTGATGAAGTTGTTGTTGGTGTTGATGACGATGTCGTTGATGTTGTTGTTGTTGTTGATGATGATGATGATGATGATGAAGTTGAATGACGTCATTTTATTTGCTTACGTTGTTGTGATTATTGTTTATGATGACGTCATTATACTTCACAGTTTCCATTTTTGTTCTATTGTTTTTTTTTTGTTATGATGTATTGTCGTTGATGTCATTATCTTTGATGTTTTTGATGGTCTTGTTGGTGTTTTGGCACTGATAAATATAGCACACACACACACACACACACACATACATATCTATATTTTAATAGCTTTAAATAAGAAAGACGGAGGGGTCAGACCGATTGCGGTCGGGAACGTTTGGAGGAGGTTGGACGGCAAATGTGCCTTGGCCCTGGTCGTGGTCGAACTCAAGACCAAATTCTACCCGACTCAGTTGGTTGTCGGGATTAAGGGTAGCAGAGTGATCCCCTTGGTCCTTTGCAGTTCGCACTAACTCTTCATCCACTCTTAGAGAAAGCTTCGTCCACTTTCGTTTGCGCTTATCTGGATGATATCAGCATTGCTTCGGACGCCCATTTCTGGCCGATAGCTACGAATATTTGAAGCATAACTCCGCTCGACAATATTAACACAAACCCACCCACACATACACACGCACACACACATACACATATACATATCACAAACACCCAGACACACGACCGTTCATACAAATATTTATTTTTTAGACATCATGACACTCAGTAATACAATTTCCATCCCTTCAATAAACGTCAACATTCGTTTGTACGAGGCATTGAATAACATAACATACAAAGCATAAAATACAAATAGAACATACAAAACAGAAAATACAAAACGATAATGTATACAAAAAGAATACAAAAACATACATGTATACAAATATGATGAAAGTATGCATTAAACAAATCAGAAATTAACTAAAATATAAACAAAAAAACTATACAAAATATATGAGAATCATCAAATTCATAAAATATACACACTTTTAAAAAACAGTGTACAAAAAGTCACATATACAAATACAAAAACATAAAACAAACATACAATACAAACATGCTAACAAAACTAAGCGATGCTAAAACAAACATACAAACTGTAAAAAACACGCATAAAAACAAACAAAACAAACACACACACACACAAACAAACACAAAAAAACATACCATTCTGCACACACACATACGTGAAACGTATTTGTATACTTTTTAAAAACAATTGCAAAACAACGCAGGCCACGAAATAAGGTCATTAAATTTTATGTAAAATTTTCAAACTTGTTTGCATAAACATTAAAATGAACATAAACAAAGAACCAAACAGCAATGATGTTTATGTGTTTAACACATCACTTAACCCTTAAACATGCATACTAAAAATGCGTAGTTTGAAATACCCAAATAGAATTGAAAGTACCTAAATACCCAAATTTTAAATTTTCTTGTACTCTATAAAGATGAACAAATACAAACTTTTCTATGTCTTCTAGTGAAAATACCAGAAAACATACAAACTCACAAACAATGGTAAAAAAATTACTTAAATCTTTTTTTCTCTGTCTCTTTTCTTTCTTTCTTTCTCTCATTCTTTCTCCCTTTCTCTCTCTTTCTCTGTATATATAATATGTATATATAAATAATTATATACGAACATAAAATAAAAGCAATGCAACCGGAGAGAGTTCAAAAGGTCAAAGATCACGTAATACGACGACCCCAATGATGTTTGGTGAACAATTTGTAACATATGGAAATTTATTGAGGATTTTGTGGAAATTTTAGGAATGATTATTGCTGTTTGGAATGTGGTTAATGGGATTGTAATTGGTTGGTAGAGTTATGAATTGTGGGATGACTGGTGGATTGGTTGGTCGATTGGCTGATATAATAGAATTATTCGTTGGTTGGTTGGATGGTTTGCTGGCTAGCTGGTTGGTTAGCTGGTTGGTTGATTGAATGATTCCTTGATTGATTGATTGATTATAACGCCATTTTATGATCGATCAATTGATTGTTTGAGTGAAAATTTCATTGATTGATTGATTGACCAATTGACCAAGTGATTGATTGATTGATTGATTGATTGATTGATATAAAACAAAAACAATTGTCTAAGGTTGACGCACTGACTCGATCGATCGAATTTGTTTTTGAAAAATAATTTTTTCATACATTTTGTTCGGG
>NW_008704083.1:535151-559146 GCF_000326865.2 Helobdella robusta
TGTATTAGTCTGACGTCACAACGAACAAAAACAACAAAAACAACACGGACACGACAGCATAGACAAACAAAGAACATAAACATCAAAACAAAGATAAACACATACGCGTAAACAAAATGAACCACTAACATTAGCGTAACGAATCATACGCAATTACACGCGTCGCACAATGCAGATGCTAAATTATTGATATAATTACATTCGTCGTCATCATCACCACCATCAAGCAGCATCATTATCATCACGTTTATCATCATTATCATCATCATCATCTTCTTCTTCTTCACTATCATTATCATCGTCGTCAGATTCAATATCAGCAAAGATATCGTCATTAACATTATATTCACTAAAAAAGTTTTGCTTAAATTTTCATCTATGTCATCATCATCATTATCATTACCACCATCATTATTATCAACATCATCATCAGTATCATAGTCATTATCATCGTCATCGTCATCATCATTATCATCGTCACCATCATCATTATCAACCCCATCACCATCATCATTCTCATTACCACAACCATCATCATCATCATTATTATCATTGCCACCATCATCATTATCAACATCATCATCGTTATCAGCATCATCGTAATCATTATCATCGTCTAAAGAATTTCCTTGATTTAGACTTTAGATGCAACAAATGCTATGCGGCAGCAATTTTTTTCTAGCCGGTCGTTCAAAGACCATTCACGCCTGAGTAAAATGAAAATAACAAAAAATAAAAATAGTAATAAATAATAAAAATAACGATAATGAAGTAAATAAATAAAAATATGAAAATTAAATTATAATAAAATATGATATATGAGAATAATTTATTTATATTTCAATCTATTTGTATTCCTATGTTTGCATTATCTATCTATCTATCTATCTATATATATTCTTCTTCATTCTCGTGATTTGTCCTTTCAGGACATTGGCGACCATCGAACTCCACAAAACCCGATTTTTAAAACTTTGTAAGAGTTGAAATGTGGTGATTTTCAACAAGTGGCACAAGGACTTCACGAATGTTGTTTGTTGTTGACTACCATCTCTTTTCATGCAATCTTTCCAGTAGTTGTTAGATTTTCCATTTTTTCCTTCCGCACGATGTGACCAAAAAACTTTAACTGCCCCGTCAGATTATCTGTAGTAATTTCCTCTTTTCATAACCGGACTGTCTTAATACATCCTAATTCGAAGTATGAGAGGTTCAACTAATTTTCACAATTTTTCTCAAAAACCACATCTCAGCAGCTTAAATCTTTTTTTTCCATTTTATTAGAAATGGTCCAGGACTGAGAGCCGTAAGATAGCACAGGAAAAATGTAACACCCTGACAGTTTTAGACTCGTTGGTATTCTGATTTTACTGTTGGTGAGGATGTTTTTCATTTTAGAATATGCATCTTTCGCCATGGCTAGGCTATCCTTCTTTTGAAGTCCACATCACATTTACAACCTGGTTTGTCAATAATTTTCGTAGCAAAAGTTATGAACAGTAAGTAGGTTACTTGCTGTCAACTTTTCTATTCCTATATGGGATGGATATATATGTATATATATGTGTGTGTGTTTGTGTCTGTTTGTGTATGTGTGTGTGTCTGTGTGTGTGTGTGTGCGTGTGTGTGTGATTCAATTATTTTTATCCTAGTTAATGTTATTTTTAATTCTCTTCTTATTACACTCACAACAACGTGAATAAATACAATAAACACAAAAATGAGACCCAAAAATTGGAGAATAATTTGCACCGCAGTAAATCTCCCTAAGAAAGTTTTGTTATGAATAATTTAAAAGTTTCAATAACAACAACAACAACAACAATAATAATAATAATAATAATTCCTCGTGCTTTGTTCCTCATGGCGAATGAATTGCATTTGTCGATCCTCATAATAATAATAATAATAATAATAATAATAATTATAATAATTATAATAATAATAATAATAAATGTAGGTATGACTCATAATATTATGAAAAATATTGAAACATAACTCGTCCTCCAAGCTAATTAGATAACAGTATCTAAATATAGCCAGTTAAAAATGGAAATAGAAATAGCAAAAATAGCAACAATAATAACAAATAACAATAAAAACAATAAAAAAAAACAGAAAAAAAATAATGATAGATAGAGAGAGACAGAGAGAGACAGAGAGAGAGAGGGAGAGACAGATAGACAAACAGAATGAAAGAGAGAAAGTTATGCAAAATACTTCAGAGCGTCATGTCCGTTGATGACATTAATTCAGCTATTAATGAGTTCTTTGACAATGTTGATGTCGTCGTCGTTGTTGATGTTATTGCTTTTGTTGTTGTTATTTTTACGTTGATGTGCGTTGTTGTATTGTCGCTTATGTTGTTAATGTCGCCATCAACAAACTAATGTTATATTATTTATGATTTAATTACTGTTGATGTAATATATGGTAACAATGCACTGGTGTTGCCGAGGCAGTTAATGTCGAAAACACTAATAACAATAACAGTTTTTTAAATGGCTTTGTCGTTAGAGTAATTATACTAATGTAACCGGCCATCCATCAACTTTAGTCGTTATCCGAATTGTGGAAATGGATGAAATCACTAGCAAACAATGATGAATTAGGGATGGTTGTTTTGTTGATGGTGTGGTGAGGTGGTTGTAGTTGCTGCTGTTGTGTTTGGTGGTGGTGGTGGGATTTTGAATGGGGGGTTTTTGATTGGGTAGAGGATTTTTGGCGGTGGGTTTAGGGTGAAGAATTTTTTGTGTTGGTGGAGTTATTATTGCTGGTGGATTTTTCGTTGGTTCTTTGTTTTCATTGTTGTTAAAATGTTTTTGTTTGTTCTATGTTCATTGTTGTTGTTTATGATTAATAAATTTTGTTGATTGGATAATGAATTAAAGAAATTTGATTCTAGAAATTCATTTTTTAGGCATTTTATGTTAGTAACGAGATGATATTTAAACCATTAAAAAAGTAACTTAAGTAGCAATAAAAACACTTAAACTACTGCAATACTGTCAAAATTCAATGATAATTCTAGCCGTAGAAGTAACAGTATCAATGGAAACATTTTTCGTTTTTTAATACATAAGACTCTGACTAACGCAGATTTTAAAGTCGTTAGCTTTTCAGCGACAGTAGTAGTAGTAGTAATTGTAGTAGTAGTAGTAGTAATAGTAATAGTAGTAGTAGCAGTAGTAGCAGCAGCAGCAGCAGTAGTAATAGTAGTAGTAGTAGTAGTAGTAGTAGTAGTAGTAGTAGTAGTAGTAGTAGTAGTAGTAGTAGTAAACGTAGTATTATTACTAGTAGTAATAACAGTAGTAGTAGTAGTATCTATTTAATTAATTAATTAGCGAGATATATATTTTCATACCGTTTGGGAAAATATTAATTACTTAACTGGAAAGACACACGTCTGTACGTACAACAATGTACTTTAAATTTTAATAAAATTGATATACTCTCATATAAAAAGATATACTCTCATGATACAATGATACTCATTGTAATAATATATAGATGATACAATGATACTCATTGTAATAATACGTGATACACAAGGCTAAATGATATCCAACGATATCTAATAATACCATTTTGAAATTCTTAAACTTTTATATAACTAAACCAGAGAGAGCTAACGTTTCATGATTTTGTAGAATAAATGGAATTTTAAATGATACGATTTTAAAACTGTCGAATTTTAAAATGAATAAATTCGAGAGAGATATAATTTTGTGATACTATCCTCCAACTTGGATAATACCAAATATCTAGTGATACTCTATATCAAATGGTATCCAAAAACTAGTGAAACATTTTTTTAACGATACCTATCTAGATTTTATATCAGCATGTATCAGCATTATTACTCCTTGCGCAACAGGCGATCAAAGAGAGATGTGGGCTTGATTAATGCTGTTTGGCTAAAATAGGTTGTTATACAACAGCTACTACTACTACTACTGATGCTGCTGCAGCTGCTACCACTACTACTGATGCTGCTACTACTGCTTCTACTATTATCACTATTACTGCTGCTACCGCCATTGCTGTTGTTGTTATTTTGATAATGTCATTCGAGTGTATATTAATCTGTTGTAGTCTTTTGGTGGTGTTTTACCGTGTTGTTGTTATTGTTGTTGATGATGATGATGATGATGTTGTTTCTGTTGTTGATGATGATGATGTTGTTGTTGATGATGATGATTATGTTGTTGTTGATGATGTTTTTGTTGTTGTTATTGTTGTCAAATTTGATTTATATTTTGGCCGGGGACAGTGTGAATAATGGCGGCAAAATGTTGGCGCTTGCTCTTATTTTGTATTTTTGCATCATCAGTTTTTTCTTCGTATTTTGTGTCGTTATACCATTTCTATTATTGTATATTAATATTATAAATATATTATAAATGATGATGATTATTATAAATAATTAATATTAAATACTAATAATATAAATATTAATTAAAATACAATTTATAATATAAAGTATATTATAAATTGTATTTTAATTTCAAAATCATTCATTTGTACACTTTTTCTAATTATTTTCCCAACACGCATTTTTCTGTGTTTTTCCTTTAATAATGATTTTATTTCAAAATCGATTTTGGAAAAAAAATGCTATTGATCAATGATTGACAATTTTTCAGAGAGAGAGAGAGAGAGAGAGAGAGAGAGAGAGAGAGAAAGAGAGAGAGAGAAAGAAAAAAAGGAAAAAAAGAAAAGAGAGAAAGAGAGAGAGAAAGAGAGATTGAAAAACGGTGTCACAAATTTCTAGAAAACATTCTTACGTCAACTATTACAACTCAAACAAAATAGTAAAAAGGCTAAGGCGCATAGTCCTACTGTCGTGACATTTTTTCGCTACTACTAATACATTTACAATGAGTTATGAAAGTTTAATAGCGTAGAAATTATCAAAAATAACGCTGAAACTGCTTATAAGGTATTTTAAGTAATGCATTATTTTACTTGTATCTATTAAAGATATTACTTCTACTACTATTGCTGCTGAAACTATTTCTACGACTTGTACTACTACTACTAGCTTGCATGTCTTTGCTACAAGCTCGTAATCATATTTTTACGTGAAAGAATTTCAAAGCGAGAAGAAGAAAACACATACACACATATAAACACTCACATACACACTTACATAGCTACACACACATAACCAAAACAACGCTGGTACACAATTTTGTTTGTCAGAACTACAGAGCGTAGTTGATGTTTTACTTGGGATATATTTAAGTAAACCATTTGAGAAAACTTGGAAAAAGTGGTAAAGAATAAAAAGAAAAAAATCTAGAATGATAGATGAATAGATAGAGAGAGAGAGAGAGAGAGAGAGAGAGAGAGAGAGAGAGAGAAAGAGAGAGAGAGAGAGAGAGTGAGTGAAGAAACGAATAAACTTTTTTGATTTTTTCAATTGACAGATATCATGAGTTATGTTATGTTGCCATAGAAGGCTATGTGATGACGTCATTATGAATTTAAAAGTGAACTAACATAGCAACAAGTAGATAGAAAAAATGTTTATAAATAATAGAATGGAATCTATTGCAAAACATTGCTTTGTTTTAATACACATAACAACAACATCAAAAAAAACATCAACAAAAACTTCAAAACAAAAGCAATCAACAGCCTTAATAATAACAAGAAAAAAAAGACAACTCAATAATCACAACGTCAAAGAATCAATACAATGAAATTGACATCTCAGAAAATGACAAAATCATAAATACAACAACAACAACAACAGCAGCAGCAACAACAACAACAACAATACCAGCAACAAAACAAAACACAAATACAACAACAGACATAAATATTGCGAATCCCAAAAGCAAACAACAAAAACAGCAGCAGCAACAACAAGAACAGCAACAAGTGCAGAGCGATTCGGCGCACGATAAATGGAACGCTACAAAATAAAAATGAAACCAACAACAGCAACCACACAAACCCAACAACAACGACAACAAAAACTACACACAACAACGATCTTTCAACAACATTTCAACAAAACAGCTCTGACACAACTAAACAAACTACAAATATCAACAACAGAACAACACAATAAACATCAACAACATCACAAAACCAACTAACTGACAACAACAACAACAACACTTTTCCGCGTCAAAAACTGAATTTAAGCTTGTAAATCATTTCGAAGCTCGTTATGTATCTCTAACGATTTTGGTTTCATTTGTTGTTTGCTGTTGCTTATGACGTTGTATGTTATTGTTGTTTTGGTTGTTTGTTATTGTTGTTGTTGTTGTTGCTAAAGTTTCTGTTGATGTTGTTGTTTGCCGTTGCATATGATGTTGTTTGTTTGTTGTTGTTTGTTTGTTGTCGTTGATGTTTTTACTGCTGTCGTTGTTGTTGTTGTGTTTGTTGTTGTTTATGTTTATGTCATTTTCCATGTAACTCCAACGATTTTGGCTCTGCCACGTGATGTTTGTTGCTTCTTATGACGTGTGATTTGGTTGTTGTGATGTTGTTGTTGTCTACGTTGTTGCTGATGTTTATAATGTTTGTGATGTTGTTTACGTTGTTGTTGTATATGTTGTTGTTTGTGTTGTTGTTTTAGTTGTTTATGTCGTGTATGTTGTTGTTTTTGTTGTTGTTCACATGCATTTCTAACGATTTTATTCCCATACACTCGTCGCTTGATGTTGCGTGTGATGTGTGATATTTTTTTTTATTAGCGATGCTATCATTATTTATGCTGCTGTTGTTTTTGTTGTTGTTCATGTTTTTGTTTGTGTTGTTTTTGTTGTTGTTTTTTACTGTTGTTATTGATTTTTTTTTGTTCATTTTGATATCATTGTTGTATATCTGTTGCTTATGTTGCTTATGTTGTTGTTGTTGTTTTTGTTGTTTACGTGTATGATTTCGTTTCTATTTGTTGATTTATATGAACGATTTTGGTGAAATATCGTTAGAGATCAAATCATACAGCTGTCAGATTGAGTTTTAGACGATAATGTTTTTTCGTCGTTGGTGTAGTTGCCGTTGTTGTTGTTGTTGTTGGTAATGTAGTAACAGTAGTAGCCAAAGCAACTGTAACAATGTCAGCTGTCGTAGCGATATAAGCTGTAGTAGCAGTAGAAGTAGCAGCAGTTACGGCCACAGTTGTAATAATAATAGTATTTGTAGGAGTAGTATTAGTTGCAGTAAAGAAAAAAGAAAGTAAAAAATATACAAGTTGTTGACGTATTAGTAGTGGTAGCAGCAGTAATGGTAGTAGTAGAAGTAATGGAGCAGCTGCAACATTAGTAGTAGTAGTTGTTGTTGTATTGGCAGTGGTAGCAATAGTTGTAGTTGTTGTGTTATGGGTGTTGTTGTTGACGTCTTTGGTGTCCTTCATGTTTTTTTTTATTATCTGGAGAGGGAAAAATTATTTTTGCGGCTGAAAGTAAGCTTACCACGCAGCAATATTGATGACTGAATGAAATAATTTCTTAGTATTTCTACATTGTTTAACGGAAAACATTATTATTATAATTATTATTATAATAATTATTATTATTATTATTGTTCACATTATTGTTTACATTATTTATTTATTATTACTATTCTTTTCATTATTCATTTATTTGTTATTATTACTATTATTTTTTATTGAACTATTTTTCAGTTTTTTTCTCGGAAAATTAATTTTCGAGAGGCGTTTTATTTGATTAAAAACGCTCGACGTGTCTCAGTCATCAGTTGAATTTTAATTTTTTTTACATTTATTTATTTTTTCAATCATTTACCCACTTGATCGATCGTTCATTCATTCATTTCAACGAACGAACGAACGAACGAATGAATAAACGAACGAACGAACGAAAGAACAAACGAACGAACAAATGAATGAACGTATGAATAAATAAAACATGGTAAAATGAAAACATTATTAGAAGAATTTAGATTAATATGAACGTATGCAGTAACATCTCCATCCTGAACAGCTGGAGACCGCCCAACAATGGCTGAATTATTTTGCGCGTGTCGCGAAGAGTGTGTAGGCGCGAAAATTGTAAATAAAAAATATGAATAAAACAAAATATGAATTTTAAAATATGAAAAATAGGAATTATTATATATAAAAATATAATTATTGACAAATAAAGTCAAATAAATGTATATGTGGTTATCATGATAGCTCAGTCGGTAGGAGTGCTATACATCTTGCGTCGTTGATCTATTCCGCTGTGACCTAGTTCGAACGCCACTGTTGGAAACTTAAATTTGTATAATAGGCATCATATGTGTGTATGATAAGGTGTGTTTTGGCGTGTATGTGTGTGTCGTGTGGTGTGAGTGTGCAACAATTAAAAAAAATTTATTAACAATGAATAATCATAACCATGGAACGCGAAAAACAACATAGGATGAAATATTATCATAAAATAAGCAAAAATCAACAAACACACACACAGACAGAAAGACAAAAAAAGAGAGAAAGAGAGAGAAAAAAAGAGAAGGTGCAAAGAGAGAGAGAGAGAGAGAGAGAGAGAGAGAGAGAGACGGAAAGAAACAATGAGAAAGAGCACATACACTCACATGATAGAGCTTGAGGGATGGTGACCATTTTAATATGTTATATGTCATCCAAATATGTAATTACAATTTCTCGTGACTTCTATAAATTAGATAACAATAAAAAACAAATATTTCAATATTTATAAAGCGTTATTGAAAATTGTGACACACGCACACACACGCACACACACGCACACATGAACACACGCACACATGAACACACATACGAACACACACACACACACACATTACGAAAAAATATGAACGAGAGGAAGTGAAAAAATATGAACATAAAGAATAATAAGCACACAGCGTTACGTCACCGCATAGATCTGATGACGTCAAATTAGCATAGAAATTGAATCTCTCTCACAACTTTATATTTATCTCCTTTCTATGCTTCGCTTTTTAAGTTAGCTGGGATCATGGGCGATATTGCACGCGTTTACACTTTCTATTAATGTATCCATGGAATAGCATCAACAACAACAACATCGTCAACAACAACAACAACCAAACATCAACAACAACCAAACATCAACAACAACATTGAAAACAAATTATTTCTAGTCCAAACGTTACAAATGTTACAAACATCAAGATAGACAAAAAACATTGACAAATAAACAAATGCCTTCTTTTAAAGTTTTTTTTGGCTCGTAACAAATCCTCTCACATTAATCTTGCATCAAGATCTAAAGTAGCTTGACAGCAATGAAAATGTTGTTTGCAACATAAATTACATTAACGTCAAAAAAACCACAACAACAACAACAAAACGACATCACCAACAAAACAATAACCACGACAACATCACCAACAAAACAAAATACAAACAACGGAACGCACGTAGACAAATATATTGACAACAAACAAAGACAACCAAACACGAACAACGACAATAAAAACAAAGACATCAAAAGAAAGACAAATCAAAACAACAAAAACATAGCATAACAACAATTTATTACATTTGCGACTGGTTTCTGACACGCATGGCCGAATGAACCAACACAAAATACTACTATATTCTCTGTCGGTACTGGTGAGGCAGATCTGATGACGACGACCATGATGATGATGAGGATGACGGATGATTATAATGATGATGATGATGACGTTGACGATGATGACGATGATGATGACGACGATGATGATGAGGAGGAGGAGGATTATAATGATGATGATGATGACGTTGACGATGATGATGATGACGATGATGATGACGATGACGATGATGATGATGATGACGATGATGATGATGATGAGGGCGATGACAACGACGCTGACGTAAACGATGATGATAATGATGATAAAATTCGTCATAATTTCATAATAAAATCACCCCCCCAAAAAAAACAGCCCCCAACATACGATTGAAATCTCGGAATGCGGATTATTTATTGGACGAAGGTAGCAGCGTTGTTATGGTTTGCGAATTTCTGGCAGACTGGTTCAATGCATTTGAACAACCTGTTAGTTTGTATGTTTGTGTGGTTTGTGTGTGTGTGTGTGTGTGTGTGTGTGTGTGTGTGTGTGTGTGTGTGTGTGTGTGTGTGTGCGTGGTGGAATGTGTTTGGTTTTATGCTGGCTGGTTTTATGCTTTAGAATAACCTGTTAGTGTGTATGTGTGGGTTTGTATGTGTGTTTTTTGTATGCATGTATATTTGTATGTATGTTTCTTTTTTATGTGTGTATGTTTTTTGTTTGTTTGTGTTTCACATTATATCATCCAAAGATTTCATTAAGTGTACTTATTCGAAGATTAAAAATTACTTTTCATTGGCAAATTTGTCATAAAAAATTAAAACTTACCCCTGTTACCAAATAGTTGTTGTGGCTGAAAACCCAAAAGAACCAAATGGTGCATATGAACCTGGCAGGCACCCTCAAAGAACCATTTGCATCTAGCAAAAGATTTGAAGTCTCTTTAAGCACCGACAAACGCAGGCATCGATTTCAACTTGTCATTAAGGGTTTGTTTTTGTTTTTTTTTTACTGTTGCACTTTCACTTTTTCTATTTACCTTTGTCTCTCTCTTTCTTTCTCTCTCTCTTTCTCTTTCTCACGCCCTCTCTTTCTCACTTTCTTTCCATTTCGTTCTTTCTCTTTTATCTTCCTCTCTCTTTATCCTCCTCTCTCTCTTTCATTATCATTATTTTTCCACTTTGATGATGGTTGTTAAAATAATATCCAACCCACCTACCTACCTGAATAAATGTAATTGCTCAAATTTGATAGCTTTCTTTGACGTTTTTTTGAGAAAGGAAATATAAAAAGTTTTGACAGAATACCTATAATATTGCACTTTTTTTAATTACATCTCAGCCAGTTTATGAAAGCTAGACCAACAATAAAAATATACCGAATTGGCTTAAATAATACCTTCTTGTTGCCTATCTGCACCAAATTCTTTCGTAATATACAACCTACCCCATATCTCTGTATTACTACGCAAATTATTTTTAAAACACCGCATTAGAACGTTCTACTATCTAACTTATTTACCGAATACCTCGTTAGAACGTATTAATACAAGATTCAACTAATAGCTATTTGTAGTTACATTCATTCATAAACTACTTGTTTATAACGTACTAATACCAGCTATAAGTATTTGGTACCCCAATTCATTTACAAATTACCCGTTTATAACGTACTAATACCAGATTTCATAAAAAAAATACCTATTTAGTACGTACTAATACCAGGTATATCCATTAAATATCACAGAGGTGTCTAATGCAGACAGCGGTGTGTACACGTGCGAGATACGCGGGAAGCAAATGACGCTACTGGCGCAAGTAAATTACACGCTCAACATCAAAGGCAGGTTTTTTATTTTCTTTTTATTATTTTTTTATTGTTGTTGTTGTTAATGTTGTTGATGTTGTTGATGTTGATGTTGATGGTGTTCTTGATGTTGATGATGTTGATGTTGTTGTTGATGTTTTTGATGTTGATGCTGATGTTGATGTTGTTATAGGTGTTGATAATGTTGTTGTTGATGTTGGGATAAAATGATGGAAAGATATCGCGACGATGAAGACGATGATGAAATAATAACAAGTTATGTTGTGATCGACTAACGCAGACAACATAGCGGCGTTTGTAAGTAGGATCGGATTTAGAAATGTACAATCCTTGTAGCGATTATCCTTAATCACCTAATTAATAATAATGGACGCCCAAATTACTTAATTAATTGTGCAATTGTTTGAATAGTTGTTGTTTTCATAATTGAATGATCATATAAGTGATTGTTGGAAATTGAAAACAAGTTAGCAATTCATTTTTAGCCTATTCTACATTAATATTCGCTCACACTGTCTTCCATTGGAACCAATTTGTATTCTGCAAAAAATGATTCATGAAAATTTTGAAAATTGGTAACAGTTACATTTTTGTCAAGGTGGAGCTATCTTCTAGAGAATAAGCCCTTTCTGTCTTCCCTTAAACCCAGCCTGTCCATAAGGGGTACTAATTAATAAAAATTGGGGTATGAAATAAAAAATTTCTTTCCATCCAACAAAAAATTAACTCCCAATGTTGATGCTGGTGATGACGTAATGGTGACGGAATGATGACGTAACGATGGTAAAGACAGTGGTTAGAATATTCTTCGGCAAAGGGAGTTTGTTTGAACGGACGATAATAGAAATGTTTATTCAACGATTCGCATGGCAACGTTGATTTGGTGAAAAATATTTTTCATCAGTCAACTTTGTTTTTACATTTTTTCATCATAAATAGTTTTACTCAGAAAAATTAATTTTTTCTACATTATTGAAAAATAAGTAAAGTTGTTGAGCTTGTAAGCAATTGTGAAGAGAAAAATTACAGCAATCCCAACGGCGATGTTTACAACAGAGCATAAAAAATAAAAATATTTTTCCGAAAAACTAAAAAAAAAACAAAATAAAATTTACCCAAAATTTCAACAGGATCAATTTCACTGCCAACACAAAAAAATCTCTCACCTCAAAAATTATTCATGAAGCGCGTAAATCAATTTAGACACTTTCATTCATTTTTTATTTAATTATTTTTTATTTCTCGCCAAACAACGTTGAAAAAGGTTTTTCAGGTGAAACTAACTCGATGTTGTAAATAAAATTAGCAATAACTAGTCTGAAACAACACGGAAATAAAAAGTAATCAACAAATTTCCAAAAATTTGTCAAAAAAGAACACAGATAACAAAATTTTTAAATTAAAAAACACAGATAAAATTTGTTTTTTCAAATTAATTTTTCATTTTTTTCAATAATTTTAAGCTTGCTTTAACGCAATTTTGGCTAGAGGCTAATACATATATATTTAAAAAATTTAGTTTTTGTGATTAACACATAAGCTCAATTAAATTAAAAATTCGAAAAATATATGAAAAAATTATATTTATTGAGTGTTCTGTATAATTTTTAATTTTATTATGAAATTATTTTAAAGATTATTTTACAAATTGTTTTTATCTTCTTCTTGATTTTGTATTTTTTAAAAATTTTTTGAAATTTTCAGCGCGCAGGGCAAAAAAACATAATTTTGTTTTCTTTGCATAGACACGCAACTTCAAAACTTATTTTGTATCTTTGTTTCGCTTTTTTTGTCTTTTCTCCTTCAAAATTCAACAAATGTTTTTAAAATTTTAAATTCTCAAACTTCTTAAACATCTTAATCAACCTAAACAAATGTTTTTATGATGGCATCAACACCTGTCCTTTCTGCAACAATCATACAGATGATGTTCAACATTTGTTTAGCTGTCCTCAAAACTCCACGGATCTTCAACCAATAGACTTCTGGAGCAACCGTGTTGCAGTGGCGGATTGGCTCCGACCTTGATTGGAATCCTGAGGGCCCCCCAGAAATGGCAACAACAACAACAAATGTTTTTGTTTATTTTGCAGCGAGAAACCTGAAAAATATCAATTCTGCCTTTATAATTCTTGAAAATAATTTTTTAATAAATTTTCGTTGCCAATGAATAAAATATTTGCAATGTAACTTGAATGGAAAGTAACATTTTAAACTTTCAGAAATACACTTCATACTATTGTACCATGCCTGGCCTACTATTGCTTGTACGTAATTTGGGTGGCGTTGTTTATATGTCTGAACTCATGAAGAGTGTATGAAAACATTGACCTCGTTATCGTTGACTCTACAGTTTCATGCCAAACACTGAATCACTTTTTTGCTAAAAAAAAACATTTTTCAGTTTATCTAACTTCATTAAATTTTTAAATAAAATCTCATGAATAATTTTTTTAAGAAAGAAAAATATACAAAACAAACAGAAGTATAAAAATTCAAAGTTGAACTAAAAAAAAAATTTCAAAATTCTTAAATCTCAGAATTCTAAAAATTCTAAAAACTCAAAGTTGAACTAGAGACCAAATCATAATATAGAAAGAGATAATTAGATTAAATATACCAGAAAGTTAGTTTGTCGCATCTGTTGGGCACTACAGTCCGTTTAATCCTGTGAAAATAGAAAAAATTTTTGAATGTTATTTTTATTCTGCTTTGTTTATTCAAATATGTTTTTTTTGTTTTTTTTATTAGTATTTTTTGGAGTTTGAAAAATCAATCCCGGCTTACGTGCGTGGGTAAGATTGAAGGAATTTTTGAGATTGGATCAATGCATGAAAGCATGGCATATTTTTCTTAGTACATGTGTGTGTGTGTGTGTGTTTGTTTGGGTAGTGTATATGTGTGTTTGTGTGTGTGTGTTTTTAAGTGGGTTTGGATGGGAATAAGTGTGTGTGTGTCTGTGTGTCTGTGTGTGTGTGTGTGTCTCTGTGTGGTGTGTGTGAACTGTGTGCGTGTTTGTGATAGTATAAAGGTATGTGTGCATATATGTGTGAATTTTTTTTCTCGAACATTACAATTAAATTTTTGCATCTATTTATTGCACGTCTTAGCAATTTTTAAAACTGCAGCTGTGCTCATAATCCACCTGTTGCCATTAAATATGAATGACATACAGAACATTAACAATTGTCGTTGCTTTTATTGTTATTATAAGTATATATATTTATTATTTTTATCAATTGTATTATTTTATTGCGATAGTTAATGTTATTGTTTATTAAATATTATTATTATTATTATTATTATTATTATTATTATTATTATTATTATTATTATTATTATAGCCTAATTATGTTAATGTAATAATTTGTTTCAAAATCATTTCAAACCAGAGCCTATAACTTCAATCCACATATCGCCTCGTCATTTTCGACATGCCAAACATTCGAGTAGTAGAAGTAGGAGCAGTAGTGGTAGTGAAAGTAGTATTAGTAGTGGTAGTAGTAGTGGTAGTAGTAGTGGTAGTGGTAGTAGTAGCTTCATTAGCTTCTACCCTTATACAACACATCATCATCATCATTACCCGTCTGGTCGTTGTAATCATCATCAGCATTACTATCGCAATGATGATGATGAGGAGGAGAATAACGATGATGGTATGTCAAAATTCTACGCGGCTGTGCCGCAGACAAAAGAGTATTGGCGGGAAAATTACGTAAGTGATTATGGTGATTGAGATTGGTTGGTTGGCTGGCTGGCTGGCTGGCTGGCTGGCTGGTTGGTTGGTTGGTTGGTTGGTTGGTTGGTTGATTGGTTGGTTGGTTGGTTAGTTGGTTGGTTGGTTGGTTAGCTGGCTGGCTGGCTGGCTGGTTGGTTGGTTGGTTGGTTGGTTGGTTGGTTGGTTGGTTGGTTGGTTGGTTGGTTGATTGATTGGTTGGTTGGTTGGTTAGTTGGTTGGTTGGTTGGCTGGCTGGCTGTTTGGTTGGTTAGTTGGTTGGTTGGTTGGTTGGTTGGTTGGTTGGTTGGTTGGTTGGTTGGTTGGTTGGTTGGCTGGTTGGCTGGTTGGTTGATTGGTTAGTCGGTCGGTCGGTTGGCTAGTTGGACGGCTTTGTTAATTGCCATGTTATTATCATTATCATATTTATAGTCCCTATATGACAATATATTTATTTCTTCACATTTGACATCAATTGAATTAAATTAACTTTCTCTTCCCACGGAACTTTTATCTTTATAATTGAAATCTTGAAAAAAAATTCGTTTTTATTTTTTAGAAAATTTCTTTCAAGAAAAAAATCATTTTTTTCTGTAAAATTTTGATTAATTTCCATTTTTCAGTTTGATTCATTATAATTGCGTTACTTTTATTTAAGCCGGTCTTACTTCTCATGGAGGTATTTCCGTGTAGCTTGATTTGTTGTGAGATTGTTTTAATAAATTGAGTTTGTGTGTGTGTGTGTGTGTGTGAGTGTGTGTGTGTGTGTGTGTGTGAGAGTGTCATAATTAATTTTTTATATAAACTAATAGATTGAAAACATTTTTATAGATTTTTAAAAAGATCCTTCATCTTCGTTTTGAAAACAGCAATTTATTATAATCTAATTATCTTTTTCTCTCTTTCTTTCTTTTTATCTCTCTGCCCCCCCTCTCTCTCTCTCTCTCTCTCTCTCTCTCTTCATTCAATTAAATTTTTAATTCTTATTCTCAACACGCATAGGAAAAATTTATGCTTTTGCTGAGCGTTCAGAAAAACAGAAACAGCAACAACAACAACAACAACATTAATAATAATAATGATAACAAAAATAAAAACAACAACAGCAATAATAACAACAACAATACCACCAACAACAATAACAATAGTAATAATAACACACGCCTTAGCCGATTTTTCCTCAAACCACCTCGAGTTACACAAGAAGAAACGAAAATCTCTGAAAATGATTTATCGAACTTTGGCGGAGTTTTTTCAAAAAGTTTTAACGACACCGCCGACTTGAACAAACTTGAAAAATATGTAAATAATTCAGCCGATTTGCATCAGAAATATCACGTCAACAATGCAAGCAACAACAACAACATGTACAATAACAACAACTACAATCTCAACAACATGTACAACAACAACATGTACAATAACAACAACTACAATCTCAACAACATGTACAACTACAACAACACTGCAGCCAACAATCGAGACATAATTTTCTACAAACACACAACGACAACAACAACGTCAAAGACAACTACCCAACAACATCGAGTCTACCAACAACCAAACCACCGTCACAACAATACACACACGCAACATCAACAGCATAGAATAATTTACTTTCCAACACTGAAACCAATCCTAACTCAACTTTCTTCAAACAATTTACATTCCAACGAAAAATTATTGCCGCAACACTTGAAACAACAACATTTGCAAACTCAACGACAACAACAGCAACAACAACAACAACAGCAGCAACAACAACAACAGCAACAACATCAACAACAACAACATTATCCAGAACTTTCAAATGCAAAACATCTACAACTACATACACAAACACAAAAACAAAGTACAACTCAACAACAACACATACAACAACAACTGAGACAAAACGCATCAAAAATTTCATCCACGCCAAATTTGAAACTTCTCTCCATCCTACCGACCACAATAAGTTGTGTGGTCGTGTGTGGCCAGCCACCGATAGACGTGCACATTTTTATGGGTAATAAGTCGCTTGCTGGCCATGTCGACATTGATACAATCGTTGATACTACATCGGGTGATGTTGGTCAGTTTTTATGTTTGTATGTTTTGGTTATTTTGTTTTTGTATGTTTCTGTATGTTTTTTTTTGTTTTGAATGTTGTTGTTTTTGTCAGGATGTTGTATTACATGTTTTGTATGTTGATTTTTTGTATGTTTCTGGTAGTACTTTGCTGGTCAATTGTATTGCATGCCTTGTATGTTTTGTTTTATATGATGTTGTATTGTATGTTGTTGTTTTTTTTTTGTATATTTTCACTTTGTATGTTGTACTATGACGTACATAATACACTTGCGTTGTTTTTTCTACCAAAAAAATGAACAAACATACATAAACATAACCGCAAAGGTATGCGTAACGTAATATACACAACGGAAGTGACGTTGGTAGACTATCACGTGACACCGGAAGACGATTTAAAGTCTTTGGTCTGTCAAGCGGAAGTGGCTGGTTACGATCCTGTGTCTTCCATTGTTTATGTTGACGTTCAATGTACGTATATACATATACATATACTTGTATATATTGTGTGTATTAATATATAAATGTACATATTTGTTTTTATGTAAGTGTGTATGTAAGTGTGTATGTGTGTGTGTGAGAGAGAATGAGAAAGAAAGAGAGAGAGAGAGAGAGAGTGAGTAAGAGTGAAAAAAGAGAACTTTGCCTATAGCCAATTTTACGAAATTTGTATATGCCTACTTTCAAATCAAAATACCATTCATTCATATAATAAGCGTGAATAAGCTTGCATTTGAAGCCAGTAACCGCGACATATGAGTTGATATTTTATCATTTCTAACCACAAAATTATAAGTTATCCATTTGTTAATTATAGATCCTCCTGTGATAACTTGTAGACTGATATTAACGACAAACAACACCAACAACAACATTACTGACACCAACAACAACGATAAAAACATCAACTCTAAAAACATCAACAACTACAACAGCAATAACATGAAAGATATCAACAAGATAAAACCAACCGGCAAAAATAACATGAAAAACATCAACAACGTCAAAAAAATCAAGCAAAAAAGCAGGGAAAATAATAACAACAACAACAGCAGCAGCAACAACAAAAGCAACAACTACAACAAAACAATAGCAATGATAATATGCTTGGTCAATTCAAAACCCGAACCAAGGAAGTATGCGTTCATACTGGACAGCAATGGTACTTACATATACAAAAGTGGCGATGATGATGATGACGACGGCGACGATGACGATGAGACTGCTAATGATGATAACAACAACAACGATATTAATAATAATAATAATAATAATAATAATGATAATAATAAAAATAATAATAATAATAATAATGATAATGATAATGATGATGATGATGATGATGATGACGATGAGGATGGTGAGAAGTATGAGGATGATGATGAATACTATGATGATGATGACGATGATGATGATAATGAAAAAAATAACAATGATGATGATGATGATGACGATGAAAGCAGTAGATTATTTTTAAGCGACTTTGTAAGCAAATACAATGACGATGACGTTGATGATGACGTAGATGACGACGATGATGATGATGATGATGATGATGACAGTGATGATTATGATCGGCATGGAATGGATATTGGCCCGGTATTGGCGCCAGACATGCCTAAAAGTGCTTCGTCATCATCATCGTCGTCGTCGTCTTCATCATCATCGTCGTCATCATCATCATCGTCGTCATCATCATCATCGTCATCATCATCATCATCGTCATTTTTGTTTGATGGAAATGATTCGAGATTTTTGTATACAATGCCAAAGGATTTGAATCATTCGTCAATTTTGACATCGTCATCATCATCATCATCACCGTCATCATTATCATCATCATCATCTCTATCATCATCATCGTCGTCATCTCCTCGTATAAAACATAAAAAAATAATACTAGCACGTGAAAAAAGAGTGGCAATTAAAACCGCTGCAGAACAACAAATATCCGACAACAACAACAACAACAACATCAACAACAACAACATCATCAACAACAACATCAACAACAACAACATCATCAACAACAATAAAATGAGAAACAAAAATAATGTTTCCACTTTAAGCCGTAAGCTCCTATCCCGTGGTAAAAATTTCAGCTTGAGCCATCCCAACAACAACAATAATTATAATAATAATAACAACAATAACATCATCATACAGACAAATATAAAAAATAAAAACAGAAATAACATTATTTCGTCAGTTACTCGGGGTAAACAATTCAACAAAATCCAGCAACAACAACCACTTTTATCCAAAAAACAACTACAACATCAGCAGCAACAACACATTCCATCCAAACATCAAAAACAAAAGACATCAACCAGAAAAACACCCAAAACAACACCACCACTAGCAACATCGTCGTCAACAACAACAACAACAACATCGTCAGCATCTACAACAACAACATCACAAAATCAATCGACAAACTCTACTAAATTACCGTGGGTACCTTATATATCATTGAATCAACAGTTACATGAAAGTGACAGAACGTATGCCATGCACATTAAGCCATACTTTGTAAGTCTATTTGGTTGTATTTTGTGTATTTGGTATTTTTTGGTATTTTGTATGTGTATTTGGTATTTTTTGGTATTTTATATGTGCATTTATGTATTTTTTTGTATTCTTGTATGTTTATTTTGTATTTATCCGAATTGTTGTTTCTATTTTTCAAAAATTTCTCCTTGGAGCTAGTTTTTTTCTAATATTATTTGCGAAAGAAATATTTTTAACATGTTTATGGCTATTATTATTATTATTATTATTATTATTATTATTATTTATACTATGATTAGTTGACTGATAGTAGTAGTAGAAGCAGTGGTAGTAGTAGTAGTAGTAGTAGTAGTAGTAGAAATAGTAGTAGTAGTAGTAGTAGTAGTAGTAGTAGTAGTAGTAGTAGTAATAGTAGTAGTAGTAGTAACAGTAGTAGTATATATTATATTATTATTATTATAAATTTTTTATTGTTTGCCTTCTTCTTTCATTCAAATTTGTAAGCAATTTGCTAATGTGGGCAACTAATGTAATGTTTCGAATCGATTTATATCGTTTCGTCTCGCCTGTCCTTGTTCTCGTTTCGTTTCGGCCAACGCTGGCGCTTCGATGGCCATCAGACGACAAAATGTTCTAATTGTGTTTATGATGAGTAAACTTATTTATTTTGTTAGTAGTTATGTCTGTTTGTAAAGAGGGAAAAAATTATTTTTTGGCAGTTTTGTTTGCCTGTTCGTATGTGTGTGTGCGTGTGTGCGTGTTTTTTGAGTGTGTTATTGACAATTTTTTTGATTTCAAACAAATAACACTCTGCTTATTATTCTAAATTTTAACTTGTACAAATTTAAAAGATTTTCAGTTGAAAATTTTCATTTAGAATCGAAATTACTTTTTATTTTTTTGTTTGTACTCTAATTAAATTTTATTTAAATTTTTCCCTCTAAAAATAAAATTTTATTGCCCTCCGCGTTGCCTGTCTAATTAATGTCTAGATGCTACATCCCCTGAATAAATATTTGCTGGTATTAAGCCAGCAATAATGCATAGGAAATTGTTTGGAAAATTTTTATTTCAAATTTCGTCTTGTTTACTTTGTTTGCCTGTGCGTTTGTTTGCACGCGTGTGTGTGTGTAGTTGTTTGTTTGTGTGTTTGCATGTTTGTTTGTTTGTGTGTGTTGTTTTTTTTTTATTAATTTATGTATGTATTATAACCTGATAAAAAAATGAATAGGTGTGTTGTGTTTGTATATTAGCTTATGTATGTGTGTGTTTATATGCTTGTTTGTTTGTGTGTGTTTGTGTGTATGATGTGTGCGTGTATTCTCTGTTACATAACTTCCAGTTTGATAAATAAATCTCAAAACCACACAAACAAACACACACACACGCAGGCAAACACAATTCTTTACAAGAAAATGTGTGTGAATATCGCTCTGTTTACAATGTAATGAGTAAATACACACTATTATAATGTGACCTTTTACGGTTTGTTGGTCTACGGAAATTGTGTATGTAGAATTTACGATAAAGAAAAAATTTATTTGCCTATATGGCTGTGTATGTAAACATTGTGAAGCATTTTGTATGCGTCTGTATGTATGCTTGTTTGTTTACGTGTTTGTATGTGTGTATATAATCTGTACATGTTCTGTATGTTTGTTTGTTCATGTATTTGTATGTGTGTATACAATCTGTATAAGTTCTGTATATTTTATGTTGTATGCGACGTGTGTCTGTATGTATACATGTTTGTATTTTTGCATGTACGCATGTACTTCTATGGTAATTATTACTTCGATATAAGTGTGTATCATTTTTTAGTTAATGTATCAATTTTTGTATAAATAAATTAAAAAACATAAACATTTGTATTGGCAACCTTCAAAAAAAAAATCACATTCTTCATACTTTAACATTATTATTAAAACACTTTCAAACTCAATTAAAAACTATTTTTTGATTTAAAATTACAAAAATTTCATACTAACAATATAAAATCTCTTTCTAACGCTACTATTGAATTTAATCACATTAATCATTCCTAATGCATGAGTTTGGGCAGTATTGTTGTCCGGCCGAAGGAGGAATTGAACCGGGGACCTTCGACACGAAAGCTTTCCATCTAATTTCTTCTTACAGTGCAAAAAACGTTCGAAACCTTTGAGATTCTTCTAATGAGAATCAGTTGAGTTTTGTATCTCCACGTAATTTTTATATTTCTATTTTCCTTTTTACGCTTTCGTTATAAAATTTAGTAATCAGTTACTTTGAGTATTTTATTTGAAATTTTAGAATTTTGATGATATATAAATATATATATATATATATATATATATATATATATAGAAAGAGAAAAAGAGAGGAGAGGTAGTGAGTAAAAGAAAGAAAGAGAGAGAGAGAGAGTAATATCATTTTTAATATCTTTTACTTTCTTACTTCTATTTTATTTAGTCTCAGCCCATAAAATACATTTATTCTCGACCACAACCTTAACCTAACAAAAAAAAGGTATATGTTTGTTTTAGAAACACGTTTTAGTTAGAGACCACGCTCGATTGAATTCGCCTCGCCACGCTTCGGCGAGCAATCTTTTGTTTAATGTCTTTGTACTGCCTACTGCCCGGTGTGGTAGTTTTTTTACTTGAACCTTATCTAATGTACGAGATGTATGTTGTATGTTTGGCTGTTTCGCTTTGTTTTGTTTGTTTGGCGCTTCACAAGTTAATGAGTTGTTTTTAACTTTTTATAAAATTTGTAGATATATATATGTGAAGATTTGTATAAATATATATGTTTATCAATACAAGTTAATAACATTTCAAACGATTGGTTTGATATCTGAAACACCATTCTACAGACTACAAACCCGAATCAATCTATCTCTCATCATCATCATCATCATCAACATCTTCATCATCTTCATCATCATCATCATCAACATCAGCAATACAATCATTATCATCACCGATACCATCATTTGTTTCCGGAGCATGGGGTGTCGAACCCGGCACAGGCGAGGTGGGTGGTTTTGAAGATCCGAGTGAGGCCCCTGAGTAGCCAGTACACCTTGGTTGTCACCAATGATGTTGCCTCTACAGTCAGTCTTGTTTACACTGCAGGTTGGTTAGTTGGTTGGTTGGTTGGTTGGTTGATTGGTTGGTTGGTTGGTTGGTTGGTTGATTGGTTGGTTAGTTGGTTGGTTGGTTGGTTAGTTGACTGACTGGCTAGTTGAATGATTGGTTGGCTGATTGGTTGGTTGGTTGGTTGGTTGGTTGGTTGGTTGGTTGGTTGGCTGGTTGGTTTGTTGGTTGGTTGGTTGGTTGGTTGGTTGGCTGGTTGGTTGGTTGGTTGGTTGGCTGGTTGGCTGGTTGGTTGGTTGGTTGGTTGGTTGGTTTTTTGATTGGTTAGTTGACTGACTGGCTAGTTGGATGATTGGTTGACTGATTGGTTAGTTGGTTGGTTGGTTGGCTGGCTGACTGGCTAGTTGGATGGTTGGTTGGCTGATTGGTTGATTGGATGATAGATTGGCGGTTCAGCCAATGAGTGACCAATTCGTTTGTATTATTTTAAATAGTAACATTGACTTTTTCCAAATTTTTAAAATTTTATAAAGAATTTTTTAGTAAAAATCTACCTTTATCATTAGAGCTTTTAATTAACTTCTTAAAAGAAAAATCAGACCACATCAATAAGATCCTGCCTATATTAACAACTGTTGCATTTGAAACAATTCTTACATGAATGTTCAACAGCCTTATAAACACGCCTTGCCTAGAGACTTGATTAAATTCTTTGGTAGGCCAAAGATAAAATATACAATGGCTCTTTCTAACACATCCCTCATATGTAATCTTTTTAACACGATGGTAATGATGGTGATGAAGACAATGATGGTGGTGATGACGATGATGATTATGACGACGACGACGATGATTCTGGCAACGATGATGATTATCTAAAAAAATAAGATGATGATAAAAATTATGACGTCATTTCCGTGTTTTGAAAAAAACGATAATAACTAATACGCAATAATGGAAACTCAATGGATTTCTTCCAGGTTAAGTTACTAAATAAACAAGGTTTACATTACAAATTAAACACAAAAACAAAGCCAGTATGCCTGCATTGGTATAGATAAAAAGAGAGAGAGGGAGAGAGAGAGAGAGAGAGAAATGACGAGAAAGAGAGTGTGAGAAAGAGACATGTGTGGGTATGAGTGTGTGTGTGCGAGTTTGTTTGTTTGTATTTATTTGCGTATATGAATGTGTGTCTGTGTGTGTTTGTGTGTGTTTTTGTTTCTATGTGCATATGTATTCACGTATATATATATACAACAACAATCAT
>NW_008704083.1:559355-568018 GCF_000326865.2 Helobdella robusta
CCATTAATAACATCATTATCATCATCAACGTAAACATCATCAGCATTATCATCACCTTCCTCTTCATCGCTATCATCATCTCCATCATCACCACCATCATTCTTTTTCTTCCATCCCTTCCTTCATACTTCGTCTCCTTCTTCTTCCTCTTCTTCTTCCTCTTCCTCATTACAATCATCCCCATCATCACCATCTTCATCCTTTTTCTTTTCATCTTTCTCTTACTCCTCCTCCTCATCATCATTTCCACCATCGGCGTCGTCATCATCATCATTAATTACGGTAGACGAAAAAAAAACCTGTTAGAAAAATTAGTCGTGCCTTAATTCTTTCGTTCATTAGATGTGCAAGGATACAAAAAATACATTAACTTAATTGTGTTTTTTTTTGTTTATTTTTTGTTTTGTTTTGTTTTTGTATTGTATTGCTGTTTTTGTATTAGTTTTTTCCCATGTTAAATTTTGTGCTTGGTTTTTGTAATAAATTGTATTTAATTGTCTTGTTTTTTGTATTATTTAATTTTGTATTTATTGTATTTTGTTGTTTTTTACTTATTTTGTTATTGTTTCGTTGTTGTTTTTTTTCATATTTACATTTTTTTATATAGTTTTTATGTACTTTTTATGTATCGTTCTGCTTTGTATTGCCATGTATTGCTTGTATTGTTTTGTATTAATTCTTTCTACATGACTTTTTGTATTGTTTTGTATAGCCTCTTGTACATGTTTTGTATAACCCTTTGTATTTTCATGTATAGTAGTGTATTGAGAAAGAGAAAAAAAAGAAAGATAGAGAGAAAAAAAAGAAAGAAAGAAAGAAAAAAAGAGAGAAGACTTTGTGTGCAAGTTATGGATTGCATTTAGGTATTTTCTCAATTTGCCATGCTGTTTTTTTGTTGTTATTATCATTGTTTATTAATTGTTTTATATTATTACTGATATTATTGTTATTATTATTATTATTATTATTATTATTATTACTGATAACGCGTTTTTTCCTTTCTTGAATTTCCAACTCTGACGACCAGTGCTTCCGCTTTGGTTTTATAGTTTTTTGAAAGTTAAAAAAAATAATAAATTTCGTTTTCAAAAATGGAAACCGCCAAAGAGACGCAACAATTTTGTCTCATTTTTGCTAATAAATAACAAAAAATCAATAATTTCATCGGGAAAAAAATAATTTTTAAATTCAAAATAGCATAAAAACAGATATTATGACACTTTACATGACGTCATGTTTAAAAATAAAAATTTAACTTTTTAAAATACTAATACCGCGCTATATCAAGTAGTAGTAGCGTATCATACCTAATTATAGCACCAAACCATTTACACACACACACACACACACACACACGCACGTACGCATGCACACACATACACATACACACACACACATACCTAGACACTTAACTATGTAACAAAGGCAATAAAACATCATAAATTATTTAAAAATACATAAACATGTAGATTTTCAAGTACACATATATCAAGATACACTACACATATACCTAGACATCTAGGTACACAACTATCTAGATATTTAGATATCTAGATACACAAATACTTATATATCTAAATACACCAACTCCTTGATATCTAGTCGACATATAACTGAATATTTAGACAAACGAAATAACTTGAATCATCAAAACAGATGATAAGATAGAAGAGTGGATACCTTTCAGTACGTGAATCTTATGCATGAATAAAAGATGACTGCCTAGTGAGATGATGATAGCATCTCTGATGGCCAGGAAAAAACAAACATAGACTACACTAAAATACTATATGAATACAACGCTTTCAACGGCATACGAATAACCATACATATACATCAACATATATACGAAGAACAATACATACACATCCGAATGTCCACAAAAATTTCCAAATATATACAAAGATTTTTTTATCTCTAAATAACTTTGCGTTTAAAAATACCCACGCGTATTTTACGCAGATAATACTTGTAACGGTACATGCAAATATGAAACTGGCATTGGATCTTTTACTAACTGATTTTATGGGGAAAAAACATAGATGTGTTAATTTATTTAAAGAGTGTTATTTGTTACTTGAATTTTTACATTACAACCATCAAAATACAACGTACAAACAAATGCAAACACAAAACAACAACACACACACCCCAACTCTACAAATAGCAATAATAATTCAAAATATAAATATAAACAAAATAAATTAATATAAACAAAACAATGAAATATCACCAGAGTTCCTTACAACACGTATTTTCATGTTGGCGTGTTGAACTCGAATAACTCATAAGTATATGACTCGCAAATGTTTGCGTATGTGTGGGTGAATGTGTGTGTGCGTGCGTGCGTTTTAAGGAGATTTGCATGTGTGTGTATGTGCTTATGTGAATGACTGTGTGTGTGTGTGTGTGTGTGTGTGTGATTGTATAGGTGACTATATATGTGATAGTATGTAAAAGTGTCAGTGTGTGTGAGAGATTGTATGAGTGTGATTGTATGTAAGAGTTTGTTTATAATTGTATATGTGTGTGGGATTGTGTGTAAAAGTTTGCGTTTGTGTGTGTGTGTGCGTGCGTAGCTGTGTGTG
Organism: Helobdella robusta; assembly: GCF_000326865.2. NCBI lineage: Eukaryota > Metazoa > Annelida > Clitellata > Rhynchobdellida > Glossiphoniidae > Helobdella > Helobdella robusta. Next base: position 561,944 of record NW_008704083.1, read on the forward strand.
TGTGTGTGTTTATGTGTTTGTCAGGGAGTGTGTGTGCGTGTGTAGAGCTTGTTTCGCATACGTATCTCTGCAGCGCTGTTGCCGGTACGTGCCGTGCATTTCTGGGTCAATTTATGTAGGTTGATGAATTTGTAAATACTTGACACAAGGTTTTTGACTGTACTTGTATATTTTTTGGTAAATTTATACTGCTCTTTTGGACGTATTTTCGATGTATTCATAATTTTATACCCGATAAACGTACGTACTACTAATGAATTTTTACCTTCGTGTTTGCATTTGAATGTCTGTAATATTTTTTTCTTAAATCTTTATAATGTAACTCTGCCAAAAGCAGAGTGCTTACATGTTATTCTATACTCACAATTGAACTTGCGTGCCACAAATGTTCTACAGCACACTGACTGTCCACTATAAATAGCACGTACGTATGACCGTGTCTACGGATTAATAAATCAATAATTTTTAAAGAGGTAATTAAGATAATTAATTATTCATTTATAAATTTATACCTACTCTCATTCAATTAGGTCAGTTTTATGATTAAATGCTTGATTAAAGACAGGTGTGTGTTGTGTGTGTGTTTGTGTGCGTTGTGTGTGCGTGTATTTGTGTGTTTGAGTGTGTGTGTGTTTGAGTGTGTGTGTGAGTGTTTAAGTGCGTATGTGTGTTTGAGTGTGTGTATGTGTGAGTGTACTTACGCGGGGTACTTGAAGAGAAATTTTTTTTTCAATATTCATTGGTAACCTGAACGAACGTCAGCACCAAATGCAATCCATATTTGATTTATTGTCCGAACCAGTGAGTTATGCTTTCTACTTAGATTCCCTTAATTCCGTTCTAAAAAAAAAATCAATGGTTTGATGGTCTGCGGATAAATGAATGATGAGAGGAATGGGTGGGCTAAAATGTATAGAATGGGAGTTAGATAGATGAATTAATGGATGAACGGATGGATGGATTGACAAATTGACTTACCGATTGAACGAATGAATGAATGGTTATCTTTAAAAAGGATAAAATTAAAAAGCAAATTAAAAATAAACATCTTGATAAACAATTGAATGAGCGAACAAACGAGTGAATAAATACATAAATAAATGGATTAAATGAATATGAATATGAAAATGATGAATAAAGACAGCAAAGAACAAGTTAAACACTCACAAAACAAACAGACAAATGAACGAACGAATGAACGAACGAACGAACGACGAACGAACGAACGAACGCATGAAAAAGAATGAATGACTAGATAAATTGATGGAAGAAGAAATAAAATTCTACATCCTGAAAGAATATACAGATGGATGTATCAGTAGATAAAAATGCTTATATCATATTTAAAAAGATCATCGTTAAGCTAAAAAAAACTATGTAAATAATTTATGAACCACGTTTCGTTTGACTTCATTTGAATGAAATAACCATTGATTTAACTCTAGATATAAAGATAAGTGTTTTTAAATTTTTTTTTCTGAAACAACCTAACAAAAATGAATAACTAAATAAAAACAAGCAAACAAACAACATAAAACCGACATTTACACACACACACACACACACACACACACAGGCACACACACGCACACATACATACACACACACACACACATAATGATAATGACAAATACATTAGAATTTGTCCTTGCCACACTCGGGAATAGATACATTAATTCAGTTTTTAAAATTTCATATTTTGGAGATTAAAATTTTTTCTCTTTGTTTGCACTCATCTTCTGTTTGCTTTTAGCGGTCTGTCTGAATGTTTGCTTAAATATTTGCCTGGCTGTTTGTATAAGTTTGTACCGATATGTCTGTTCTTGTATTTTTAATAAACTTAAGTATTTTAGTTTGAGTGTTGCGTGGTTTAGGAGACTTTGTGTTGTTACAAAAGTTTTTATAGCTAGTTAAGCGTTGGTTGGTTGATTGGCCGGTTGTTTTATTGGCTGGTTCAATGATTGGTCAGTTGTTTGATAGGTTGCATTTTTGGTTGGTCAATTGCTTGATTGGTCAGTATATTTTATAAAGTTTTTGATGGCTCATGTGATTAGCTAAACGGTTGATTAGACATTTGATCCGATAGATGCATCGGTGCTCAGATAAATTATTGAGTGAATTTGTGACTTCGATGTCCTATTTCCTGCTGTTCGCTTATCTCTACTTAAGCGTGTGTGACTCTGTGTTTGTGTGTGTGTGTTGCGGGGTGAACTTATCTGTAACTCATTGTCATCCGATTCACTTTTGCATGTCTAAGTAGGTATAAATAAATAAAAAAACAGTGTAACGAGGATTTCATCTTTTGAGTGATATAAGTGTGGGTATGTGCGTGTGTTTGCGTCTGTGTGCGTCCGTGTGTGTGTGTGTTTGTTTGTACGTGTGTGTGTCTGCGTTTGTCTTTGTTTGTTTGTTGGATAGTTTCCAAAAAAAATTAAATAAAGCAAGTAGAAGTTTTATAAACATTAAAAAACAGGCGTTTGTAAAAAAAATGATACCAAAAAACTGAGAAATTAAAGAAAAAACACAAAAATGGGTGAATGAATGAATCAATGAATGAACAAACGAAAAAAACCAGCGAACGAATGAACGAACGAACGAACGAATGAACGAACGAATGATTGAAGGAATGAATGAATAAATAAATGAATGAATGGTTGACTTGAATGAACGAGAAAATTCTAAACAATACAAGAAACAAACAGACAAAATAATTTTTAAAAAACTTCAGCAGAAAGATACAAAAACATACAAACGCATACAAAAAATACAAAAAAATAAGTAGATAAATTGATGAATAGTACTTGTGATCATCTGGGAATTTCTACAAAACGCTCTCGATAAAATAAAACTCGAGCAAATTAAATTGAAACCACAGAAAAAATTCTGGAAAAAACACATTCACACACACACACACCGTAAACACATACACTCACATACATACATACACGCGCGCACACGCACGTACGTACACGTGTGCACACACACACACACACACTTAATCTCAAACTTTGAATCAGATTTCTCCTATACATACTTGAAATAAATTTAATTTTCAACGAGAGTTTCAGCGTTTTAAAATGAATTTACAATTATTCTTTTTATTTTTTGTATTAAACTTGAATTTTTGTTTCATCCATTTTGAAAAATAACTTTTACCAAAAAAAAAATTTGATTTGTATTTAAAATTTTTAATGTAAATATTTGAATAATAAAATTGTTATAAAAATTATTTAATAGTTAATAAAAAATGTAATTATATTTAAACTAGGGATGCACCGAAGTTCGGCCCCGGCTCCGGCCCCGGCCAAAATCCGGCATTTTTTCAAATCCGGTCGAATCTGGACAATTTTCTTTATGCTATAACATGGGTTATGCATAAATTATAAGTTGATCTTTGTGTAAAAGAACTTGTGCATATGTATATACTATATATTGATAATTGCACATGACGGATCATATAGCTACATAAAATATATATATATATCTTAATATATATATATATAAAGATATATATATATATATATATATATATATATTTAGAGAGAGAGAGATACATAAGCACATAATTTAAGAACATGGTATGTTAAAGGTTAGGCTAGGTATACATGACAAATAATTACAACATCACTAATTGTGCGGTGAGCTGGACAATTTTCTTTGTGCTTTAACTTGGGTTATGCAAATATGCATAAATTATAAGCTGATCTTTGTGTACAGAATTTGGCGTATCACACAACTTATTCATATATTTGAATTATATAACTATTTGCTTTGTGTTATTTTTTGATGTTCAACATGTAGATAACCGCAAATGTGAGTATTTTTTCTAACGTATGTAAAATGGTAACTAAAATCCGGCCCCGGCTCCGGCCCCGGCCGGTTTTTGAATTTTAAATCCGGCCAAGTCCGGCCCCGGCCGGATTTGAAAAACCTGAATCCGGTCCATCCCTAATTTAAACCAACAAACATATTTTAGCACACAAACTACAAACATACAAGCCACAAACAAACATACAAACTGCAAACATACAAGCATACAAACTGCAAACATACAAAAGGCAAACAAACAATAGCCATCAAGCCAACTTACGTACAAACAGACAGCATACAAACAGTCATACAAATAAACATACAATCGTATAGACATAAAAATATACAAATCACAAACATACAAAAACCAACATACAAAAATTCAACAGAGTACGCGAGATTAAATTAATTGCAAAACTATACCTGGGAAAAAGCTCTCCATCCATCCAATACCTGCTAGATATGGAAAGCCAAACGTGATTTCGAATTCATTCATTCATTAGTTTTAAAAGTTATCTAGGCGCGCGCACATACACGTATACACACATTCACACGCACACACACACACACACACACACATGTACAGTACATATATATTCAAGCTCACACATACTCACATATGTTTGCACACACTTACTTACATACACACACATACTTAGGTACGCACACAGACACGTTCATACACATACATACACACACGTGCGTGCAGGCACACACACACACACGCACGCGCGCATCTCAGAATTGTCAGTTTAAAATTAGTTTTTAGATTGAAATAAATTAGAGGCAAAATAATTTATGAAATTTGAACTTTTGTGAACTAAAAATAGAAAGCTAAACTGAAACAATCCCTAGGAAGATATCATTTAAATTATTATTATCTTCTATCTCTGACTGCCATCATTTCTTCATCATCCTCATCCAATCATATTTTCTCCATGAGAGTATTACATCAGGTACACTGAATCAATCTTCATCTTCATAACATATTAGCCTCATTGTAGAAACAGCTATTAACGTTACAAACAAGACATCAAAAACAAAATCAACAACAACAACAACAACATCAACAACAGCAGCAGCAGCAACAACAATATAGTTTTACTTTTAATCTTTGAGGTCATATCATTATTATTCCGATATCACCATCGTCGTCATCGTTGTCGTCGTCATCATCATCTTTAGTACTTGCTGTATTAAATGTCCAGTTTAATTGAAGAACTTTAAATACAAACTACTCAATTGCTTCACTTTGTTCTATTAAACTTCATCTTGTCCCTCTGTATCTCTTACTGTTTTTCTCTCTCTCTCTCTCATTCTCTCTGCCTGTCAGTGTGTGTGTGTCTATCTTTCTCTGTCTGTCTGATTATCGGTTTGTTTGTCAGTTTGTTTTTTTTAACTTGAATGATTTGAAAAAGCGGAGATGAAAAAGAAGAAGAAAATCCGAAACAACAAATTAAAAACTCATTCAAAAGGTAGGAAAAAATAACAAAAAGCAGGAAAAGTAAAAAAGAGAAACAGAGATTGATAGAAAAAATAAACAAACAAGTAAAAAAGGATAAGAATGAATGAAAACGACTTTGAAAAACACGGCAGGGTTGAACATAAGAAGAGTTGGAATAAAAATCGAAATGTAGATAATGTTGACGAGAAAGGTAGATGTAGATAGATAATAAAACAAATAAAGACAGACAAAGAGAAAGAAACAATGAAAAAAAAAACAAAAATAAATAAAATAAACAAAATAGACAAAAAGACAAAGAGACAAAGAGAGAAATATTAATATTGATACAATGAATATCATCGAGAGAGAAAAAAATAACGATCCACTTTCGTCATTTATGACATGAATGTTAACAACTGTGAGAATGATGAAGATGATGATGGAGATGACGACGATGATGACAATCATCATCGTCGTCATCTCCATCGTCGTCGTCATCAGCGCTATCGTCATCATCAGCTGCAAGAAAGAAGCGTAAATTATTACGGGAGAGAAAGCGTTCTGACATGTTAATTAGTGCTATTATTTTAACCAACAACGAAAACCTTTTATCGAGATGGGCTGCAAGCAAATATTAATCATCATCATCATCATCGTCGTCGTCATCATCGTCAGCTGCAGTTACAACAACATCACTTGGCTCATCATCAGCTGCTTTATCATCATCAGCGTAATCATCGTCGTCGTCACTTTCAGCTGCAGCAGCAGTTTCATCAGCTACAGCGGCATTACCACAGCGTAATTATCATAGTCGTCATATC
>NW_008704083.1:568285-569419 GCF_000326865.2 Helobdella robusta
TATCATCTTCTCTTTTTCATCATCATCCTCTTTTTCTTCTTCTTCTTCATCATCCTTATCATCATTTTCATCACTTTCTTCATCATTCTAATCATCATCATCATCTTCTTCTTCATCATTATCATCATCATCATCATTATCGTCATCGACCATGCCCATAGAATGGACTCAATCAAATTATTATTCATTAAATTCGGTAGCATCACCAAAACCGGTGGCATAAATCATCGTTATCATCAATAACAGGTCATCATCAACGTCCTTATTATTATTATTATTATTTCTATTATTATTATTATTATTTCTATTATTATTATTTAACATTTTACATAACATAACATTTTACTATATACATATATTAAATTTTGATTATCATTGACAATATTATTGTTTCTTTCATTTCGTGAATGTTTTTACGATGAAATACAAAAAAGGTGTTTTCATTATTACTATATCATCATCAACAACAACAGCCTCATAAACTGTGACGTCATTATTGACTGATGACGATAGCTTGTTGGCAAAGTAATGCAATATATCATTGATGACGTAGTTGTTTATGTTGAATGGTGGGTGATGTTGTTTTTGAGGCTGTTGTGGTTGTTGTTGTTGTTGTTGCTGCTGCTGCTGATGATGTTGTTGTTGTTGTGGTAGTTGTTGTTGCTGCTGATGTTGTTGTTGTTTTTGCCGTTGTATTAGTCGATTTATTGATATTTTTCATGTTTTTACATAGAGAGAATGATGTTGATATTGATTTTGTTGCTTGAATTACGATCGTGTTTTCGACAATTTTGCTGTTATTAATGTTGTAATTTATTTTGTTGTTTATGTTGTTGTTGTTGTTAGCAATCAAACAAGCAAACAAACAAACAAACAAACAAACAGCTTAACAAACAAACCATCAAACAAACAAATAAACGAATAAACAAACTAACTAACCAACAAACAATGGCATAAATATGTTTTCTTGCTGTAACTAAATCTTCCTTGTAACAATAGCGTGTTGAGTCAATGAAAAAAACCTTCTATTGAAGCAAAGAGTATTTTATTTGAGAACGCACGTGTGTGTGTATGTGTGTGTTTGTGTTTTTTATGTGAGTGTGTCTGTGTCTGTGTGTGTGTGTGTGGGTGTGG
>NW_008704083.1:570625-576958 GCF_000326865.2 Helobdella robusta
ATGGATGGATGGATGGATGGATGGATGGATGGATGGATGGCACAAATTTGGATGGATGGATGGCACAAATTTGGATGGATGGATGGATGGCACAAATTTGGATGGATGGATGGATGGCACAAATTTGGATGGATGGATGGCACAAATTTGGATGGATGAATGGCACAAATTTGGATGGATGGATGGATGGCACAAATTTGGATGGATGGATGGCACAAATTTGGATGGATGAATGGCACAAATTTGGATGGATGGCACAAATTTTGATTGATGGCTCGTTTTATTCAATCAGCGATAGAACCCAGCTGTTCGTCGCACCAAAATGAAAGTTTACAACGACGGTATATTGCTAGTAAGTAATTATTATTACTGTTATTATACTTTATTATTATTGTTATAAGTGGTAGTAGTAGTAGTAGTAGTAGTAGTAGTAATAGTAATAGTAGTAGTAGTAATAGTAGTAGTAGTAGTAGTAGTAGTAGTAGTAGTAGTAGTAGTAGTAGCAGTAGTAGTAGTAGTAGTAGAAGTAGTAGTAGTAGTAGTAAACAGAAATGAATGAAAAAACACGGAAAATAGTTTTTCTCTGAAAGCGATCTCATACGTAAACTTCACCCGCGGATGTATTAGTGTGGGATGAACGTTTGAAGTCACGCCGTGAAGCGTTCATTTAGGCTGACGTCATTTGCTCATTCGGAGTGACGTCATTCAACGTTACGTTCGGTGGTTTTTTTGTGGTTTTTGTGGGTTTTTTTGGCATAATTTTTTTGGGTTTTTTTATGGCATTATTTTCTTGCGTTTTTATAGCGTTTTTTGGTTATTTTATATTTTTTTGATTTTGTTAAAACTTGAATATCTTTTTTAGCTTTAAAATCATTTTATAAAAGGTTGAAAACAAAAAAGATGAGACAGAGAGAGAGAAAGAGAGAGAGAGAGGGGAGAGAGGAGGAGGAGAGAAAGAGAGAGAGAAGGAGGGAGAGATTGAAAAAGTCGATTCAAAACATCACACTATTAGCCAAAGCAAAAGAGAGAGAGAGAGAGAGAGAGAGAGAGAGAGTTCAAAGTAACAGGACCATCGCATCACATAAGTTGGAGGCAAATGATTCAGCCACAAAAACTGATCTACTGAATGCGTCTCTTCTCTTATCAGCTATGACAGGCTTGCATATAAATATACGTACATACATACATACATGATGTTTGACTGTTTAGTGTCACTCATCGCTGATTTGGTTTTAACATACATACATACATACATACATACATACATACATACATACATACATACAAACATACTTACATACAAACATACTTACATACAAACATACTTACATAAAAACATACAAAACATGCAGACATACATACAGACAAACAGACAGAGATAGGCAGGCAGGTGTACATTACTATTAAAACTGAATCTAAATTCCCAGATGTTAAACGAAACTTCAATGTATCATGGAAACCTAAATAGATATTTTTGCAAGATAGATGATATTTTGTGTTCTTGTGCTTATTATTAATATTATTATAACTATTACTATTCTACTACTATTACTTCATACATACGCACACACACACACACACACACACACACACACACACACACACACTTACATAAACACACACACATACACTCATACATACATACACAAACATTCATCAAAGATGAATTCACAGAGGACCGATTTCGTGCAATAATATTAGTCTCATTGGGTTCAGCATGTAATTTTTTACGAATTTGGTTCTCTTTGCTACGGGTTGTTCTTTCTACCTTTTTTTCAGGAGTTTTTTTGGTTTATAATGATTATTTTTCTTGATTTAAAGCGTTTTTTCTCTGATTATTCATTTTTATTATTTTCATTATTATTTTTATTATTTTTTTTAATTTTCTTTTTTTCGATAATATTCATTCAAGCGAGTGATTTTGCTTTTCTCTTCCTTGGCAAAATAATGGAATTTGTGTTTCTACATGCGTCTTGCTTGAATGGACTCTATAATTTTTATCCTCAATCATTTTATAAAAGTATAAATAAATTTGTTTCACATGATAAATTTCTTTTTAAAAATTAAACTAATCGTTCTGCTAAATTCTCACAAAAAAAATTTTTTATACACTTTAGAAATACTAATAACTTTATTTACAGCATAAAGTATTGCAGTATTTTTACTGTCGAGTATTTTATTTTCGCGCCATTCCAATTTACTTCATTAAAACTACTGAATAATGCATTTTATAGATAGTAAATTGTAATATAACATTATGCTATAACAAAAATGAGTATCTTGTGTATGAAATTACTAACAAATTTTGTTTCTGGAACTCTCTTCCTCCTTCTCCGACTGACTACTTCTCCATCGCTTACAAAATTTAGAGCGGATCTCCAGACCCATCTGTTTGCTTAATTCACTGAGGAACGCTGTTGAACATCGCCGAAATAAGACTTTAGAAGCCAAACTGATCGATTGATTGCGATTTTTAAATAAACATTTGCATCACTTTTACTTTTAAAATGGTAGAAACATTAACATGGTGATATGCAACAATTCAAAATTACCATTCACAAGTCATTTAAACATAAAAATTCTGACCTAATTGGCGACATTTTAGTAACTGCAGATTAACACATCTCAGTAATTTTACTTGAAAAATTATCATTACTAACAACGCACTCACAGGCAATATTTGGTAGTAATTTTACTTAAAACATTGTCAATAGTAACGCGCATTCAACGTGATTTTTAAATAATATTTTGAGAATTTTTACTTGAAAACCTACAAGTGGCCACCACTGTTAACAAGATTTGTGTAATGTAATTTATAAGCAAAATTCTGCTAGTAATTTTACTTAAAACAGTATCAACACTAGCTCGGCGAGCAGTGCTTGCGTGTTAAAACAGCGCAAATGAACGCTTTCACAGTCAATTTGCCATGAATGTCTGGCATAATCGTTAAATAAATTAAGAGTTCTACCCAGCGGCCTATTAGAAGCTTCGTCATGTTACTATCGGCATCGCTATTTTTTACTAATACTACTTAGTACTTAATTTACTCTTAGTATTTTTTTTAGAAAAACTATTTTTACTTTACATTTTAGTAGCTTTGCTTCAACTTGTAACTAAAGTTATAGGCATCTGATCAATTGCTAGCTTGGTATTAGCATAGTTCTACTTTACAGACTCTGTTTTATTGCTTGTTTAACTTTTTTCCCAATCATTCTACAATACTACTTCTACTACTTAACATGTATTATTCAAATGCATTAGGAGCATATAGGCACGTATATACACGCACACGCGCGTATTAACACACACACGCGCGTCTACATACACACGTGCACACGTACGTATGTATAAATTAAACTTTTCATGTAGAGAGTAATAAAATGCTAGTGGTGTAGTAGTGAACATCAGAAAATATATTGCCGTATGGCAGGGCGTCGTTCGACATTACCCTAAGGAATGCTTACTAATAACATTAAGTTTTACACGCATTATGTGTGTGTGTTAGTGTGCGTGTGGGTGTATGTGTGTGCGTTTGTGTGTGTGTGCGTGCATGTGTGTGTGTGTGCGTGTGTGAAGGTGTTGGTGGTGTTTGTTTGTATTTTTATACACTTCTTGAGTTAGTATTTTTTATCGGTATCAACAACAACGACAACATCATCAACAACAACGACAACAACAATAACAACGACACGCATGTAACATACACATTACTACACACATCATGTGAGAAGTTGGATTCTTCTTGCATTCGATCCGAGGCACAGTGACACAACAACAGTCCTAACAGACATTTTGCGCAGTTTACATTGGATATTTTGTGGGCATCTGCAATGTTTTTACAGAGTTGTATATATAGAAGGAGAGAGAGAGAGAGAGAAAAGAAAGAGTGTGTGAGATAGAGAGAGAGAAAAAAAAGACAGAAAAAAAAGAGAAAGATGGAGAGAGTATTTAATGTGCATTTACAATGTTGTGTGTATTTTATATTAACTCGGTATGTGCTTGGTGTATAAGTGGTGGCACCATTGTCACTTTTACCAACATCATCATCATCATCGCTATCATCATCATCATCATCAATATCACTATCATCATCATCCTTACTACCATCAACATCATGATCACCATCAACATTATCATTTTCACCATCATCATCCTCACCACCACCATCATCATCATCATCACCATTGCAAAGATCACGTGGTCACATACAGTCCAGTTATTGCCATTGTTTCTAATAAATATTTAATGAAACGCACCAAGCTCTGCTGCCTGTGAACATCATCATCATCATCACCACCACTATCCTCTTCATTATCATCATCACCACCATTTTCATCATCATCATCACTTCATCATCATCATCATCATTATCAGCATCATTATCATCACAGACGTAATCATCATCATCAGTAACATCAACATCAACTTGCTCATCACCATCAATCATCAAAAAGATTAGGGTTCCCATCGTCATCATCACTACCATCACTATCATCATCATCATCCTCCTAATAATAAAAATCATCATCATCATTATCATCTTCTTGTTCTTTCTATTCGTCATCATAAACATCTTCCTCATCGTCACTATTATCATCATCATCATTATCATCTTAATCATCATCATCATCGTCGTCGTCACTATCATTATATTCATCATCATCGTCATCATCATCATTGTCATCATCGTCATCATTATCGCCCTAAATACTCAGCATTAAATATTTATTCCCGTCTTCGCTGGTCGAGTCATCCTCGCTTCCCCGTTAAAGGGACTGATCTGGAAAATATTATGGTTATTATTATTATTATTATTAGTAGTAGTAGTACTAGTAGTAGTAGTAGTAGTGGTAGTAGTAGTAGTAGTAGTAGTAGTAGTAGTAGTAGTAGTAGTAGTAGTAGTAGTAGTAGTATTACTATTATCATTATCATTATTATTATTATTATTATTATTATTATTATTATTATTATTATTATTATTATTATTATTATTTAGATGGGGCAAAACACTCAAGCCCTCTATGTCCTCTCTGTGGCTTTCGGCAGACAAACAGGCCCGTGGCTTCCATCTATAGTTCCCTCAGCGTCCTAGCAGGGTAGACCGAAGGACTCGACAGGGCGCGATCACCAACCGACTGAAAGTATGTGCGTCTGCTAATTGTCGGCTGTCTGCAGATTTGAAATTTTACGATGTTCACCCTACATCAGGTCTGTCCAATGCCTTACGACCTAACATCGCCATACAGCAAGGTGACACAGTTGAGATTTTGAAGTTAACGGGAGGTCCTCGCGAAAGCAACCTGGAATCATCTGGACAATATGAGATGAATAAATATTCCGATAATTTGCATTGCTATTTAAATGGAAATTACAAACACTGCTCAACAATTATCAATATTTTCGGAATATCGCCAATTGGTTTTCATAACAACTTTATTCTTTCATTGTTTAAAAATTTGTGGCCGGTTTCTTTTAATGATTGTTTGATGGAAACTGTTGTAAGGTTGTCATACGGCTTTTATTGTGACAGGAACAGTTTATGATAGAAATTTGTATATATACTTCACAGCTTTGATTTTGAAATGAGCATAGTGGCTTTTATTGACATTTCATTTATTGATATTTCATTATTCTACCATTTCATTGTTTTAATCATTTATTGTCCCGGCTTTGAAAATAAAAGAGTTCCCATTAATATTATTGTGGCACTGTTTAAAATGTCTGAAAAACCATAGAAACCAAAAAAAAATAAAGTGTTAAAAAATTCCGGAAAAAGATTATAAATAAAAAGTTAATGATTAAGATGGGAGGAGCGATAATACGAATATAATTAAAAGGAGATAAAGAGGATAAATAATAGAAACAAAATATAATGAAAAAGCTGATGATGACGATGAAGACGATGATGATGATGATGATGATGATGACGACGAACATTTTGGTTATGATGTTGATGGTGAAGATGGTGGTGTTGATAATCTTCATGACAACTTGCATCTGTTTTAAATTTTCAGCCACCAAGAAATTCTTGATTTATTTGTCTGTCGGTGTGAGTTTTTTTTGTATTTTTTGTCTTGTTTTGCATGTTTTAACAGTTTGTATTTTAAGTTTTGTATGTTTTAATTTTTATGCTTGGTTTTATTTGTTTAAATCAGTTTTGTGTTTTTTTGTATGTTTTTAACTGTTTTGTATGTTATACTTTGTTTGCTCCAACAGAATGCATGTTCTGTTGCCTATGTTTTTAATTTGTATTTGTTGTATTTTTTTTATTCTGTATTTTGTATTTTTCCTTGTTATAAAACAACAAAAATACAAAAATCTAATTAACTTCCT
>NW_008704083.1:577228-579728 GCF_000326865.2 Helobdella robusta
TATTTTTGTTGTTGTTTGTTGATGTTGTTGTACTGCTACTGTCGATGATGATGTTGTTGTTGTCGTTGTTTTTGCTGACATTGTTGTTTGTTTGTTTGTTTGTTTGTTTGTTTGTTTGTTTGTTTGTTGTATTTATGGTGCACTTCAGCACGTAGTATAGCTTGCTGAAGTGTTCATGTTTGTTTATATTTTTACGCGTTAGCGGAGCAAAAACTTCAAAGCATCTACTGCAGTCGTACTCGAGAGAGCCAAAAAAAATCAACAACGCAATTATAACATAGCATGAAAGGGTGGGGAAAATATTGTTTCATCAGGTAGAGTTTGAAAGATAAAAATAATTTTTTAATAACAAATAATGGTTTAGATTGTGTTATGGCTGTTTCAATTTTCTTTAGGAAGGTCTAAGTTGTCTTTCATAGTTAAAGAAGTTGTTTAGGACGGTATATTTTGTTAAATAAGTTGCTTGTGATCGTATAGAAGATGTGTGATATTTTGTGAAGTGTAGATAGTTGGTTGTGATGTGGTGTGATGTTACTTTCATAGTTATATTTATTAAATAATATTACAAGTAAGTGATGCCTATCTAAGAATTTCGTTTTGCCTCCTTCCAAATTCAACATCCTCCTTTAGAATAGATCGGACTGATTCGTTACAGGTTGGTTTTAATTGCTTTGTAAGATTGCCGTTGCTCACTGAATCATTTTCAATTCAAATAATTTTGTCGTCGTGATTTTTGAGAATTTTTGAGATTTCGATTGACTTCTTGACAGTTCTACTTTCAAATACTGATATACCATTGCGTCCCTATCCGAAGATATAATTGATACACCAGGAACAGACATTTACCGCGTCTTTAGCAATTTTTCAACAGTCCCGTTGCGATATTTCTCGCTGGTAGAGAAGCATTCATTTTGTGTGCACCATGTGTGTGTGTGTGTGTGTGTGTGTGTGTGTGTGTGTGTGTGTGTGTGTAGGTGTGTGTGTGCTTACACGTGTGCATATACGCGTGTATGTGTGTGTGTGTTTCTGTTTGTATGTGTATATTTTTTTAATAGATGATAAACTTAAAAATAAAATTTTAACGTTATGTGTCTGTTTTGTATATTAAAAAATGTGTCTGTATGTGTATGTTTGTTTATGTTCAAATGTTTTTATCAGCTTTTAGAAGTTTGTATTACTTTGTATATATTGTATATACTCATGTATACGATGTATAATTGTAGGCACCTGCAGATGCGTGCGTGCGTGTGTGTGTGTGTGTTTGTGTGTGTTTGTGTGTGTGCATGTGTGTGTATGCATTTTTATTATGCATTTATTTATGGGAACCCCTTTGATTGATAAGCACTCATCACGTCCGAGAATGTCTGGTCATAACTTTTTATTTTTGTATGTATGCCCTTCTCTCTCTCTCTTTCTCTCTCTCTCTCTCTCTCTCTCTTTCTCTCTGTCTCTTTATTTTTCTCTTTCTTTCTATATATAAAAATATATATAGGCGTATATAATTTGTCACTGAATTGATGTATATGTGTATGGTATGTGTTTTTGTCTGTGTGCGTGTGTGTGTTTTAAAGTTGTTTTACGGTGTGTGTGAGTTTGTGGTACTTTTAAAGTGTGATTGTGGTGTGATGACTAAGTGTGTTTGTGCGTGTGTGTGTGTGTGTCTATGCGTGTGTCTGTGTGTACGTGAAAGTATTTTTATGGTTGTTGTCGTCCTTTAATCAAGAGCCAGCATCAATGTTTTATGGTTTCATCATGGGCTCTGAATCCGTCCATTAACATAATATAATATGTCTTTTATTATTATTATTATTATTATTAATGTTATTGTTATTGTTCTTATTATTATTATTATCACCATTTGTGTTAATATTATTGGTTGTATATCGAGTTTATGTTAGCATTGTAAGATAGAGAAGAAAAATATTTTATAGTAAATAGTATGTATTAACATGGAATGAGCGTTCAAACGAACGAACCAATCAATAAACAAACTAACCAACTAACGTACAAACAAACAAACAAATAAACAAACAGACAAACGAACAAACAAATTAATGATAGACCAAACGAACTAACAAAAACGAGCAGACAGACAAACAAACAAACAGCAGAATTAAAAAACAAACAAACAGATGAACAAACAGACAAACGAACAAACGGACAAACAAATAAAGCACGTGACACATCTTCTGACCCGGATCATCTGACCGAAGATTGAAAGGAAAAGTGAATTTAAATTGAGTGGCCGTGAGTCTCATTGATTGCATTAGACGGAAGATCAATTTTAATAATAGGAATAATAAAAAATCGAAAGAAAATAGTAATAATAGTAATAATAATGATAATAATAATAATAATAACATGATGGTGAAGTTGATGACGACGATGACAAAGACAAAGATGATGATGATGACGACGACAATGGTAATGATGATGACGACGATGATGACTAGAATGGTGATTAATTAATTATCCAATTAAATTAATAAAAATCTTGCTA
>NW_008704083.1:584728-592228 GCF_000326865.2 Helobdella robusta
GAAAAATATAGAGAAATTGAAAGAGGGAGAGAGAGAAATAGAGAAAAATTGAAAAAGAGAAATAGAGAGAGAGAAATAATAAATTTACAAGCAAACCAAAAAAATGTTAACAAATTATTAATAACAATAAAAATCTTCTACTACGTAAATAATACTATATAAATTATATTCAATCAATCGATCAATCAATCATTCAATCATTCATTCATTCATTCATTTTTTCATTTATTTATTCAATCAATCATTCATTCATTCAATCTATTGATCAATCAATCAATAAATTAATCAATCAATCAGTTATATATATAGCACAAATTTATTAAATGTAACGCTATTTCTCAAATGCAAACCCAACTGTATTAAACCAAATAGTACAACTCCAAGATTTAAAATTATACCCATCAACTTCGCATGTAACAAACCGGAACACAACGGACGTCGCTGAAATAAAGCACTTCCAGAGCGGGAAATAACCTGAAAGCCAGGGGAAAAAATTAAAATAAGAAGTTCATCGCTAAAGTAACGCAAATGAAAAAAAAAAAAATTTAGCGCTATAGTTTTAAAAATATAAAAAATGAATTCAACAGTTTAATGCCGCGTTGTGCTTGTAAGGTAATAAGTCATCGGGGACATTCTTCTCGCGGTTTTTACGTTCGCACGCTATTTTGAAGGATGAAAGAGAGAAAGAGAGAGAGAGAGAGAAAGAGAGAGAGAGAGAGGAGCTAAAAGAAAGAAAGAAACAGACAGATAGACCGAATGAAAAAGAATAAGAGAGAATAAAATAGAGAGGGAGAGAGAGAGCCAAAAACGGTGACAAGAAAAAGTGCAGAAATGAATAATAATAATAATAATAATTAACAAGCGAAAGAAAGCATGAAAAAAGATAAAATTGAGAGAGGATGGAATGAAATGAGAAAAAAATGAATTTATTTATTTATTCATGTATCTGTTAATCAATTTATTTATTCCTTCATTAATTAATTAATTCATTCATTCATTTATAATTTTAACAATTTCTTCCTCATTTTAAAAAGAGAGTTTTTGGTTACAAAAAAACAAAAACGAGAAGAAGTAAGCTGACGAACAATGAAATTGTAGAAGATTAATGGATTATCCATCAAAAAAAAATATATGCCACAATAGGATAAATAGTGATGAAGATGGTAATGTTATTGCCGTTGTTGTTGCTGCTGCTGTTGTTGTCAGGATGACGTCACGATGATGTCATTAGTGTTGTTGCTCTGTTGGTGACTTCATGCTTGTCGTTGTTGTTGTTGCTGCTATGATGATATTCGAAAAAGAACTTGGCAAAATAGGATACATTTTTGCTGTTTGTTGTTAATGTTGTTGTCACATCGTTGATGTTGTTGCGAGCATAAAAACCAAACAAAACATCATACAAATACATGCATACATTACAAATTGATACAATCTACCAACATTTTATACACACACACACACACACACACACACACACACACATGTATGCATGTAAATGTAAGAATTACGGGCGAATTATAAACAATAAAAAAAAAAACCTCAATATCGTTACGTTCGATCGATGCATTTTTATTATTATTATTATTTTTTATTATTATTATTATCTTTTATTATTAATAATAATATTTTTTGTATTAGTAAGTTGGTTCTTTCAGGCATATTATTTCATTATTTTTTCTTTGTTGTTTATATTTTAAATTTGAACGTTTAGACCGACGATGATGCACTAAGTCGTTAAATTAAAATTTAAAAATAAATAATAATAAATAAATAAATAAATTTTATAAATAGCTATTATTATTATTTTTATTACTTAAGCAGTGAGTAAAATTATTTTTTTCAAATAAATAAAAACTCTATTTGATAAATTAATTGTTGAATTTTTTGCCGAAAAAAAACACACACAGCTCAATATATAACATAAATTATAAAAATGATTTACTGTAACTAGGATTTTGGGGCACTTTAGAATATATGTGTGTGGTGTGTGCGTTTGTGTGGTTGAGTGAGTGAGTGAGTGAGTGAGTGAGTGAGTGAGTGAGTGAGTGAGTGAGTGAGTGAGTGAGTGAGTGAGTGAGTGAGTGAGTGAGTGAGTGAGTGAGTGAGTGAGTGAGTGAGTGAGTGAGTGAGTGAGTGAGTGAGTGAGTGAGTGAGTGAGTGAGTGAGTGAGTGAGTGAGTGAGTGAGTGAGTGAGTGAGTGAGTGAGTGAGTGAGTGAGTGAGTGAGTGAGTGAGTGAGTGAGTGAGTGAGTGAGTGAGTGAGTGAGTGAGTGAGTGAGTGAGTGAGTGAGTGATAAAAAAGTAGAGAGAGAGAGGAGAGAGAGAGAGAGAGAAAAAAAGGGAGATACGACCCCTGAAGACAAAGCAATTATAAATAAACGAATTAAATATTATGGGATGTATGAATGTTGTGAATACAAATTTGATTCGTTAGTTATATTTAATTCATTTTTTTCAATGTCATAATTTTTTTGTGTTTTTCCTCTTTCTTAAACGTCTGCCAGCTATTCATTCAATTGTACTGCTCTTTCCTTCGATTAATCAATCATTCATTCATTAATTTATTCTTTTATTCATTCATTCATTTTGTCTAGTTTTTTTATATCATCATCACCAGTAATACTATCTGTAGTAGCAGAAGTAGCAGCAGCAGCTGCAGTAGTAGTATCATTATTTATTATTTATTAGTAGTAGTATTTTTGATAGAGTCGTGACGAAAGATGAATGTTTGAGAATGGTTGAGTGTGATGAATTGTGATGTATGTATGGTCAATCTAATTCTTTGCCGATACGCATACTACCTTCAAGCCATTTTTGGGATGATGTTGATAATGATGATGATGATGATGATGATGATGATTATGATGGTAACAAAATTGATTATAAACTGTAAATAAAATGACATTGACGATAATGAAAGCCTTGGCGATTTTTATTTTGTCATCAGCATAACGAAGACGACGATGATGACGACAACGAAGATGAAGATGACGTCATCTAAGGTGAAGATGATGGCGATCAGGTCATCTGTCACCATCATTCCTAACGATATTTTCTTGGACATCATCGTCATCACCACAATCATCATCATCATCATGACCTCATTCGTCAGACCCTCATCGGCACTGACGTGTTTTGACTGCGTGGCATTATTAGGTTGCTTTTTCGTTTGTTTGTTTGTCTGTCGGTCTGTCTGTCTGTCTGTCTGTTTGTTTGTCTGTCAGTCTGTCTGTCTTTTTGTCTGTCTGTCTGTGGGTCTGTCTGTCCGCTCGTTCGTTCGTTCGGTCGGTCGGTCTGTCGTTCGCTCATTCATTTGTTTGTCTGTTTGTTTGTTTGTTTGTTCGTTCATTTGTTTGTTCATTGTTGAATGTTACATCCACACCACGTTTCTTACTCACTGGACGAGTGATGATAGCCAAATTTGGAGTCAGACAGCATTCAAACCAGGTAAGCACGCAATAGCGACGATGTAAAATATGGCACCGATACTGTCTGAGCTCATTTGAAAACCATTAAAAGTTGACGTTATTTATGGAGTGGTATTTAAATTGAAATGTTGTTATAACATTTTATTCACAACTGTTTTAAATTTTTCAGGTAGTTCGTGTTATATGACGGATGAAAATATTCAATCAGATTGTACCTGTTGTTCCGTAAGAATTTGTTTGCGTTTCATGCTTGTTCGTTCGTTCGTTCGTTTGTTCATCCGATTGTTTGCTTGTTCGTCCGTTTTTTGCATTCAAACACAGTGTCAGCGGCATGAGAACCGGGCATCTCAACCATTTAACCACCTATTAAAAACATACAACGTTAGCAAAAATGCAAACACTCAATCAATAAAACAACGCTTCTTCATTAATACATATCTTATCACACGCACACGCACACATATAACATACACACGCACACATATAATCCACACACGCACACATATAACACACACACGCACACATATAACACACACGCACACATATAACACACGCACACACACATATAACACACACACACATATAACACACGCACACACACATATAACACACACACGCACACATATAACACACACACACACATATAACACACACACGCACACATATAACACACACACGCACACATATAACACACGCACACATATAACACACACACGCACACATATAACACACGCACGCACACATATAACACACACACACACATATAACACACACACACACATATAACACACACACGCACACATATAACACACGCACACACACATATAACACACACACACATATAACACACGCACACACACATATAACACACACACACATATAACCCACGCACGCACACATATTACACACACATCACACATATAACACGCATACGCACACATATAACACACACACGCACACATATAACACACACACGCACACATATAACCCACGGACGCACACATATAACACACACACGCACACATATAACACACACACGCACATATAACACAAACACGCACATATAACACACACGCGCACACACACACGCGCATACATCGTGTTGTTTAGTATTTATTATCCGACATAACTTGCGCATTTATTATTCAATATTTCCCGACAGATGGCATTTGAAGAGAAACTGGTGAAGCGCGTTTGCGAGCGAGGTAAGTACGTCTTCCAGAACTGCGTGCCCAAACATGGGCGAGACGCATGCATATTTGATTATTGTAACGGGACCCACACGCTAAATAACTCGCCATACATTACATTCTCACTGCTTTTGTTCTTCTTCTTCTTCTTTATCCATCCGTGTTTCTTTAGTTTTTAGGGGTTTTTTGCTGATAAAAATGCGGTATTTCGGCTACTGCAGTAGAGAAGAAATAGAGAGAAAGAGAGAAAGAAACAGAAAATGAGAAAGAGAGAGAGAGAGAGAGAGAGAACTGTTACTACTGTTGTTGATTATTTATTCATTGGTTTGTGGTTTTCTTGTTTGTTTTTAACAATTTGATAGGTTCAATAATGTTGTTAGTGTTTGAGGTTGTTAGAAAAATATTTGCGTTCATTCATCCAATGGCACAATGTACGTTAATTTCAACGAGCTGAATTAACACTTTGTAATCTTTGATGGATATAATAACATCTGTTTGTGTGTGAGAGAGTTTGTTTTTTATATTTGAATAAAAAAAATTACAAAAATTATCCCCCCAATCTCAAAAGCCAATTGTCCATCACCTGCATTGGCTAACTTATTAGCTTTCCGTCCGTGGATGAACTGGCTATTAATCTATCATTTAATATATTTGTCCTATCATTCAACACGCACAAAAACACACACACGTACACACACACACATACATATATACGTACATACATACAAACATACATACATACAAACAAACATACGTACAAAAAAGACCGCGGTCCTACCTAATATATTGCACCATGAAATTGAACACAAAAGAACTTCATCAATCATCGTTCTGGCAAATCACCACTATTATCAGCCTCTCCATCATCAAAAGTATCATAATCAGGAACAGCATCTTTTTCCATCATCATCACTACCAGTATCATTATCGCTATCATCATCATATCATCATCACTATCGTCATCATATTAATATCGTCATCGTCACATCATCATCATCATCATATGAACATCATTATCATATGAACATCATTATCATATGAACATCATTATCATATCAACATCATCATCATATCAACATCACCGTCATTATCGCTATCACATCACAAGTATCATCATCATGATGACCGGTACATCAAGAGCATCATCATCATCATCACCGTCCCAAGCAATCACCTCGCTTCAACAGATCAATTACTCTTGCTTACCGTGCGACTGATTCTTTTAAAGAGATGGATGCTGGCAAAAAAGTCCGCGCCCTCCACCCGATATCAACTTATTTCCACCTCACACACATTCACACATACAAACTCGGACACCACATACACACTCACACATACAAACTCGGACACCACATACACACTCACACATACGGACACATTCAATTGTATAAGTATTTATCTACTCTTCACTATTTAAATCGCGATGGAACAGTTTTTCACTATCAAAAAAAAGATTGATTCGTTAAGTGGAGCAGAAGAAGACATTTTTTCAAAATTATTGGCGAAAAATTATTACTCCGAAAATAATGATCGCTCCGTGGTAAATAAAATAAGTATAAAAAACCAACAATGAATATTTGCAATCACGTCAAAAAAAATCAAACAATAATAGTTATAATAATAATAAAATAACGCTAACAAACAAATAAATAAGTATTCATATGCAAATCTAAGATAACAACAGTAGATTGCAGCTTTTGGCGCTACCATCACAGCTACCACAGTCACCACAACTACCACAGTCACCACAGCCACGACTACTTTCACCAAAACAAAAACTTGAACTACCACTGCCAATTTCTACCAGTGGGACTACCACTTCAACCATAACAATCTCTAATTTCCACCTAAATCAATCCCCACCAAAACCACCACGATTTTTACTACAACCACCACCATCTTCACTACAACCACCAACATCTTCACTACAACCACCACTTCTACCACAGCCTCTTCAAGCGTGTTTCAGGGGATTACGGAAGTGTTTGCCGGCATACTTGGCTGACCCGTGCAGTTCCTCCTCTATGCGGAGCAGCTGGTTGTACTTGGCCAGCCTCTCGCTACGACACGGTGCCCCGGTTTTGATCTGCGTGAGATAGTGGTGAGATGGTGGTAAGATGGTGGTGACATTACGATCTGACGTGATGGTGTGATGATGGAGTGACGATCCGACGATGAAAAGGTGTAGGAATTATGCTTGAAGTACAAATTAACATTTTAAAATCAACTATATCAACTACACAACAAGTACACACACGTTATACACACACACGCACACACACACACGCACACACACTTACACACACGCACGCACGCACACACACGCACACACCTGTCCAGTGCACAACCCGACTACAAGATCGGCGATGAATGTATCTTCAGTTTCGCCACTCCTGTGCGACACCATGACACCCCAACCTGCACTCTGCGCCAGTTTGCATGCTTGGATTGATTCGCTCACTGAACCGATTTGATTGACCTGTGAGGGTGGTTAGTTGGTTGATTGGTTGGTAGGTTGGTTGAATGGTTGGTTGGTTGGTTGATAGATTGATTGATTGATAGGTTGGCTGGCTGGTAGGTTGTCTGGTTGGTTGATTGGTAGGTTGGTTGAATGGTTGGTTGGTTGAATGAATGAAAGGTCGGCCAGTCATATGATTGGTTGGCTTCTTAATTTGCGGTACAAATCAATTAAAAAGAGGACAATGAAACATAAATGTTGAAATTAAAAACTTAGTGATTAATACACTCTTTCAATCAACCAACCAGTCAATCAATCAACCCACCATTCAACCAATCAATAAACCCAGCCAGCCAGCCAACCAGCAACCAACCAACCAACCAACCGATCAACCAGCCAACCTTGAGTAGCAAGCAGTTGCAGGC
>NW_008704083.1:597228-614728 GCF_000326865.2 Helobdella robusta
GGCCATTCTATAACAAAATTCCATCAATCTATTAAATACATACACATTTATTTGTAGTTCAATGTGAAAGTTTCCCAATGTATTTATAAAATTAGCTTGTTCAACCTTTCGGCCAATTAGATTAGAAGTTGTTAAAAATGTTCTCTGCCTCTTCTTCAACGCAATATCAGATCTTGCCAACGTTCAATCAATCAATCAATTGATCCATCGATCGATCGATCGATCAATCAATCAATCAATCAATCAATCAATCAATCAATCCATCAATCAATCAATCAATCAATCAACCAAAAAAAGTTATTTCCGCGATGTTCAACAGCGCTCCCCAATGAATTTTGCAAACAGATGGGTCTTGAGATCAGCTTTGAACTTCGTAAGTGATGTAGAAGTAGTCAGAGAAGTAGTTGGCTGACACTTGGACAAAAACTCATTAATTTTCAACCACTTGAACCAATTCTTTCATTGTTTATAACTCTGTTAAAATTTTGTTAAATTTGCATACTAATCTGAGCCATAATATATTTTCCATGAATCCATGATTGATTCCTCTTCTTCCCAACAACATCATTGATCAAAACGGCATATCAGACAATCTACATCAAAGTCAACGCAATTCCTACGCATGCAATCACGACATATCGTGATGAAATGTTCATTTCTTGGCAGTTGAAGTCAATTTTTTTTCTAATCATTAACGTAAACATAACGTAAATCCATATTTATTCATAAGTATTTTTATTCTTTCATTGCTGCTAAATTAAATGCACGGCTTGTTATTCATTCGGCACGAATCGCTGGTAAAAATTTAGGGAAAGCACCGCCTAATTTCAATAAAATTTCATGCTTACAGTTCATGTGTAAGTAAGATTTTGTGTTTACATATGAGTAAATAAACCAGAGAAACACCAAACGTGTCGCGGACATTTCGTTTCAGACTAGGTGCTATGAATCGGTTGAAAATGAATTTGAAAATGAATCTGCTGATATTATCTGCATTGGTTTTGATCCAGATGTTTGATATTTTTTATGCACTCCCAGATTTGAACAAGCATTTCAAAATTTGTGCTGTAGATTAATGTAACATTAATAAAATGAAATTATTTAGAAACTGGTCACAGGTATCGCGGACCAATTCCAGATAACACTCACTACAACTGCGAAAATAAAAATTCATGCGTCGAATCCGACTATTGGTTTAGATCGTATTATTAATTTCGCCAAGACTCACCGAACAAATTTGTGCAGTGTAGCGAAAATACTGGACAATGTTATGAGTTGTTATGTCCATCTAACATGGTATGGAGCACCACCGTTACGGTATGCATTGAGCCGTGAAATATCACACGAACATACAATAATAAACGAGCATTTTAAGATTTAAAGTATTGAAATAAACATTACTACATTACGAACTTTACGTAAAATTGATGACATTAAAATTTGTTCATGAATAAATTTTAAAATGATTTGCGTCTGTTGCTATTTTAAATGAAGATGTAAAATATTTAACATTTTATTAAATAAACCAACGACGCTAAATGTTGGACGTGTCGGCTATATCGTTGAAGACACGTTCAACAGATCAAGATGAAACATCAATTTGACTTGAATTAATTAAAATTAGTTAATTGGAAGGGCAGGCCATGATGGTTCAGTGATTTAGGTTACCACTATTACAACATAGTTGCTTCTTGCCAATCTATGACGGTGAAAAGGCTACTAATGTAAAGCAATTCAGATTTGTCAATTAAATAATTTATTTTTATTTTTTATAAAAATATATCAATTATTTTGTCATATTTACTTCGTTTAACTAATTTACGGGGAACATCTGAATTTATGCATTAAGCAATTGAAATTTTACGTAGACTCTTAAATTACGCTCGAAGGAAACACCAATTTGTTAATGGGTGTTTAGTTTGTGGTAAAACGGCTACAACTCTGATGTATCACCACCAGTGACACTGTTTGACATTCGTGCAACGGAGGAAGAAGACCCAAAGATGTCACCAGCAGAGCTCGTTTGCGGCACAACACTCCGTCTTCCCGGAGATTTTTCAAATCCACGGCCAGACGCAACCGAGAACAAACACAAACGTGAGTTCCATCCCAAAAGACCTCTTCACCACTGCAACCTCCCTACGATTAATCCTACACAGTGGCGAAACGACACCCGATAAAATAAATAAATTGATAAATAAATAAATAAATAGATAAATAAATAAATAGATACATAAATAAACGAATAATGTCTGCTCACAAAGATTTTATTATTAACGTCACACTCCTTTTTTTCATGCTGTTAGATATATACCTTCAGCTTGCTCTTCATTCGTCCCGAATCGTTCGTAAAATTTTCGGAAACCACCTTTAACAATTTACTAACATTTTACGGTAGTAATCAAATTTTACGCTTGTGATAAATGAGTAACTAGCTCTTTTGTTGTATATGTATATATAAGCCAGTGAAACATTAAACATGTGGTAGGCATTTAGCATTTTTAGCATTTAGGCATTTTATTTTACTTAATAAGCTGCTTTATCTACTACTTTGTGAATCCTACGTGCGAATCAGTTGGAAATTGATTTCACGATGAAACTGTTGGTATTATCCTTGCTGGTTTTGATCCAGATATCTGGTTCTGCCAGAGCTACTCAAAGTTCGTACAGGCATTTAAAAATTTGTTTTGCAGATTTATGTATAATTCATAATATTGATGTTAATAATATAATAATAATAGTAATATTAACATAATAAAATTATCTAATGCAGGCCATCAGGGATATGGAATACCGGAAATCCCGCCTGGCATGTTCTGGAACTGTGCTGATATAAATCCTTGCGTCAAATCAAACTATTTGTATGGATTGTATTTCTATTTCCCACATGAATCGCCAAACAAATTTGTGCAGTGTGGTAATTCTAATCAGTGTTTCGTAATGAATTGTCCAGCAAGTTTAGTATGGAGCAGAATTAATCAGACGTGTACTCGGCCTAATTCTAATTAGAGGACGTTAAGGCTGGATGAAGTTGTGGTGAAAGTTGGATGGATTTATTCAATTAACCGGTATTTTTAAATTACAAAAAATTGCACTCAACATTTTGTAAAAACGGACTTTATGCCAAAGTTGATGACATTTAAATATATTCGCGAATAAATTTGAAACTTAATTTTGTCTTTGACTTTGAATAAAGATATAAATATTAGATGTTTTGATCAAAAGAATAACAACTAATGAGTTAAAATTTGTGTTAAGTACGTTATTACCCTATATCGTTGACCCGCCCATAACAACCGATAGTTTAGAAATCTCAAGTTATAATAAAAAATTTTTTGTCCATTTGTTTTTGAAAGTGTGTGTTTAGCCTTTGTCTCGATCCATTTAGGTAAGATTTGATGAAAGAGGATTTAAAATTATTATTTAATCAATTTATTGTTATTTTTAATTATTTCAATTTGATATCAACTCTATATAGCTGATTTTGGTATTTATTTCAAATCAGTAATACACGCATAGGTACACGGACGCCAACATACATAGGCACAAACATGCACACGTACATCAACGCATACATGATAATCATGAACTAAAAACATGTCGTGTAAGGAAACGACCTTGACATCTAAAAAACTGATGATCATGGACTCACAAAATATCAAGAAAGGAGCCGACCTTGACATCTAAAAAACTGTTTAAAATCATTTCATTTCATTGCGATATCAATAATGGCCCAACGATTGTGGCCCAACTAACAAAACCAAAATTTGTTAGTTGAACTGAATATAGAGGAGTTGATTCCAATTAATAATATATATATATATATATATATATATATATATATATATATATATATATATATATATATTTTTACAATATTCTATAAATTCTACCGAATGTTTGGCGTTAATATGTTTGTAGTTCGTTTTTTCGATTTTTCTCACTAAAGTTTTTTGGTGAACGTTTGGTTTATTAAAATCAAAATAAACTTATTTTTCGAATTCATGCTGCAAATACGGCCATATTTCGATTCCGAATGAATCATCGTCAGTGCTCCTTGCTGTATATATAGGGAAATATTGACTTTGTCAAGATTAACTTTGACGTTGTAAAAATTAACTTTGGTGTTGTAAAATTGAACTTTGATGCGAATTAGGTGTCAGGTTTCTTAATTGGCTGGTCGTCTTCTTTGGTCTCATTTTCTTCATCGATAGCATCATATTCTTCTTTGTCACTATTTATGATGCTAGTTTTTATTACTTCTTTTTTTTCGTTGTTGGTTAAGCGCCGGGTTGGAAGTGAGGTTGTCATTTTTTGTTGTATATTTATTTTTGGTTTATTGATGTCGATTAGGACTGCTTCTGCAATTTTAAGATGCGTGTAGTTACTGTTCTGGTATATTACTTTGGTGTTGCTGTCGAGGATTTCACGGCTAATTGTGATTGAGTGTGTTGAGTCCAAGTGAGATTTGATAGCACCACTCTGTTTATGCATCGTAAGCCTTCTAGTCAGTGAGGTAGTAGTAATCCCGATATATGAGTCATGTTGACGTGCACAGCCGTCAAAGGGGCAATTAAATTCATATATTACGTGATTACGCTTTAACTCAGAGTTATCTTTAGGACTGCAGTTGTTTTTCAGTATTAGGTGAGACGTCTTTTTATTGTTGTAATAAATTCGGAGTTTAACTTTACTATTTGGTTTGGTTTGTGTGACATTTTTATTGATGATATGCTTAAGAATAGCTTCATCTAGCTTCTTCATCTGTTGACATGTGATTTCTGTAAAACAAGATGATGTCGTTATCTTGATTGTTGGTACTAGGAAGGTTATTGCTGTGCAGTAATTTGTTTTTGACAATCTTTTAAATAAAGTAAGTCTTATATCAATTGTTTACAAGCAGGTTGGTGAAAAACGTCGCGATTTTCAATATCAGAAGAGTGTGTGAATGCCCGGTTCACAAATGATTTTATTGTGCTGTCTTTAAATTGTTCAATGCATTCACATTGTCCATTCAAACAAATTCCTGTATTCGTTTCTTTGACATAGACCGCGGTTTTGAATCGTTCTTCGCCACGGGTGACCAACACATCGAGGAAAGGTAAACGTTGTTCCTTTTCACTTTCAATGGTAAATCTAAGTTTTGATTTGTTAAAGGTACCAAGAAGTTGGGTGATATGATGCTATGAAGTAAATGAGACCAAAGAAGACGACCAGCCAATTAAGAAACCTGACACCTAATTCGCATCAAAGTTTAATTTTACAACACCAAAGTTAATTTTTACAACGTCAAAGTTAATCTTGACAAAGTCAATATTTCCCTATATATACAGCAAGGAGCACTGACGATGATTCATTCGGAATCGAAATATGGCCATATTTGCAGCATGAATTCGAAAAATAAGTTTATTTTGAATTTTAATAAACTAAACGTTCACCAAAAAACTTTAGTGAGAAAAATCGAAAAAACGAAATACAAACGTATTAACGCCAAACATTCGGTAGAATTTTGGTAATATGTTCGGTATAACATTCGGTAATATTGTAAAAATTATGGTCTATTACCAACATATATATATATATATATATATATATATATATATATATATATATGTTCTAAACTGAAAAAGCTTTCTTTTATTGTTACTACCCTTTTTTGAAAAGCTTGTACTGTGCCCTCTTGTGTTTCTATTTTGTGTAGTAAATTTTAAGAATAGGACGAATGCCGGTAACACCGTCTGCGGTGGTTTGGTCATGTCAAACGAAGTGGAAACAGTGCCATAACTTCTCTTGCAGATGTTGAAGTACCTGGCACACGTCTCAAAAGCCGTCCAAAAAAGTCCTGGTCGCAAACAATCGAGCAAGACATGAAAGCTCTAAATTTAAATGAAATGGATACAACTGATCGTCTAATTTGGCGCAAAAAGTTGATGGCAAAGAAAACAACGTCCTACCTCGGGAAACTGGGTCTCTGGACGCTAAACGAAAATTGATTGATTGATAGGGATGAATCTATCTTACCTTTACCTATTATGATTTTGTATGCCTGAATAAGATCTCCTCTAGTCCTACGTTTGTCCAAAAATGTCAGTCCACATCTCTTCAATCTTTCCTCATATGAAAGTTTTTCACAATTGTTAATCATCCGGGTTGCCCGTCTTTGAACTTTTTCCAACACTTCTTTGTCTTTTCGTCAGTGTGCACTGTATGCAGTATTCTAATTTAGGTCGTTCTAACGTTTTATATAGATTTCACATTATTGATTTATCTCGGTTAGCAATCGCCTTTTTTTTATCATGCTAAGCGTATTGTTTGCTCTTTTTGCTGCTTCTATACATTGCCTGGTAGGTTTCCCATTTTGTCTATAATTATTCCAAGGTCCCTTTCTTCCAATGAAACCTTTAGAGGTCTGACTCCAAATTCTAATAAATTTTGCTTGTTTATTGTCCTCATGTGAATGACGGAGCATTTATCTATGTTAAATTTCATTTGTTGGTAGTGAAATAAACGTTCAACAAAGTTGGTATTGGAAATATAGAGACCATTGTAGTTAACATCGGTGTTGGTAGTTAGGAAAATCAAGGGATCTGCAACAATAAACCATATTTTACACTGTTTGCATGTCATCTGCAAATTTAAAATTTGTTGACTTTATTTCCTGATCATATGTTAAATGATCAATCCATAGAATATATCATACGTATATACTCTCTCTCTCTCTCTCTCTATATATATATATATATATATATAGATATGAATCAATCAATTGATTAGCGCTATAATAATAATAATAATATAAAATTATTAATTAATTAGTAATTATTCTATTTATGTGTATAAAACCATATAATTAGAATAACTACAACCACATAACTAGAATAATAGGACTAATCGATCAATTCGATCTATCGGTTGGGCTATTTGTCGTGCTTGGATTGTTGGCTTACGAAATTGCATGGATTTTAACGAGCAAGCTATATGAAATATTTACTTGATTTAATATGCTTAAAACATTGAAGTAATTCTATTTAATTTTAATAATGATTAATAGAATTATGTATTATTAAATTATTTTTGTTAATTTGAATATAAAAATTGCTTTTGGTCCGGTGAAATCCGGTGGCTTACTGAAGCCGAAGGTTGGCTTAGTAGGATTGAACTATAGTCACCTTTTTTTTTACACTATTCGATCATGTTAAAAATTTGTTTGCTTATGAAATAAACGGCCTAAATAAATCAAAATTGTTATTTGAACAACTATCTTCATTATATTCAATGAATATTTTACACTCTGCTGGTGCTCATAAGAAACTGGCTGCTGAAATCATAAGTTGGCTTACAGCAGTGGCTTACAGGGTTTCATAGAACTCTTACGATAACAGTTTTTTGTACATATAATGCTTTAAATAAATCAATATATTCATATCACAATTATATTTGTCAGTATAAATATAGAAATTGCTTTTGTCAGGTGAAAAACAGTGGCTTACTGAAGCCGTAGGTTGGCTTAATCGAATTTTTTCTCATGTATACAATACTATGAGATAAATCAATCAATCAAACAATCAAACAATCAGTCAGTCGGTCGGTCGGTCAGTCAGTCAGTCAGTCAGTCAGTCAGTCAGTCAGTCAGTCAGTCAGTCAGTCAGTCAGTCAGTCAGTCAGTCAGTCAGTCAGTCAGTCAGTCAGTCAGTCAGTCAGTCAGTCAGTCAGTCAGTCAGTCAGTCAGTCAGTCAGTCAGTCAGTCAGTCAGTCAGTCAGTCAGTCAGTCAGTCAGTCAGTCAGTCAGTCAGTCAGTCAGTCAGTCAGTCAGTCAGTCAGTCAGTCAGTCAGTCAGTCAGTCAGTCAGTCAGTCAGTCAGTCAGTCAGTCAGTCAGTCAGTCAGTCAGTCAATCAACCAACCAATCAACCAATCAACCAATCAATCAACCAATCAACCAATCAACCAATCAACCGATCAATCAACTAAATTGAATGAACCAAATAAACAAAAATAAAAACAAAAATATATAAAAAAAATTTGCAAGGCCTGTTCAAACTCGAACAAACAGTTAACCGTACAGATCTACAAACAATTTCGAGATTTTAGTAAAGAAAGAAAAACACAATAGTTGCTTTTATTTGAATTCATTCAAAAATAAAAAGTGACGGTTAATTAAAATCTTAAAATGTCAATTTTTTAAAAAAATTCGTATTTTAAATAAACAAATATAACAAAATATCGACCGATAAAAATAATTATTATCCATTATTATTATTATCATACACACTCCTTAGAAGTTCTCGAAGGATAATAAACCACGTAACATGAACATTTATTAAAAACAGTTCACAACATATCATAATGACTAAACCAACATACTAAACAGAAATAATTTATACATGCATATATACAAAGTAAATCAAGAAATATCCAAAAATTATATAACCAATTTAAAAAAACTAGAAACCAGTCAACATTTAATGAATAAATAAATAGACATTATTAAAAAGATTGTTCAAAAAGGTACAATTTAAGGCGACGACAAGAATGAAATGTAGTTTGTTTTGTTGGTGTGGTGTTGTGCAGCGAAAACAAACACATCACACAAAACTAGTAAGAAGTCGCAAAAATAGTAGTCAGTCACCTACCTATAATTAAATTACTCTCAGGGCCCTAGCTTACTTATAATCATTGACTCAACTCACTTACCTACAAATTTGTATTTCTCGTTTTAAATGTTTTAAGTGTTTTATTTAACATATTTTAGCGTTTTTATTTTACTTGAAGCTTTTTAACTAATGTTAAGCCCTAGCCTACTTACAATTGTTTAACTCATCTCAGTCCCTAACTTACCTATGAATTAAATTAAAGCCCGGCTCACGGTAAAGAAAATAGAAAGTTGAAGAGAAACATAACAACAACGACACCGAATGAATGGATGTTGTGTATGTATGTGTTGTATTGATGTGTGTGTATGTAAATGTGCGGGCGCGCACTCTCCAGAAACTTCACTCACTACCGACGAACCTCCATTGCACCGACCATCATCTGACACGCATCGATGGAATGAATTTGACCAGATACTGAAAAATAAATTGAAAAAAAATTCACTAAAATAAAAAAGCAATTGGAAAAAATAGGCAACTTATCTTTTTGAGATAACACAAAATCTTTGTTCAAATTCGAGTAATTTCAAATGTTCAATGAGACGAAAACAAATTTACCTTTAACATTATCTTCGATTTGTCATCGGAACGATCATCATGAGACCACCATCTGAAACGTGCTGACGCCCACCACAGCCCACCTCTCATCATTCTGTAGACAAGTTTTTATTAATTAGCGAAGTAGTAAATCAAGAAACAAAGGAACGAACGAATAAATGATTAACTGAATGATTGAACGATTGGTTGAATGAATAAATTAACTAATTAATTAATCAACCAATGATTTAATGAATGAATAGAATGAATCAATGAATAAATTAACTGAGGAATAATTTGAAAGATAGTGATGAAATGAGTGAATGAATGAGAAAAATAAAAAAAAGAAACTAAATCATACTTCAAAAACCGTCGTTGTTATCTTCGAATTGTCATCGGAACGATCATCATGAGACCTCCATCTGAAACGTGCTGATGCCCACCACAGCCCACCTCTCATCATTCTGTAGACATTTTTTTAATAGCGTATTAGTAAATCAAGGAACAAAGGAACGATCGAATAAATGATTAACCGAATGATTGAATAATTGGTTGAATGAATGAGTGAATGAATGAATGAATTAATAAATAAATGATTCAATTAATGAATAGAATGAATTAACGAATCAATTAATAGAAGAATAATTTAAAAGGTTGAGTGATAAAATGAACGAATGAGAAAAATAAAAAACGAAACTAAACCTTACTTCAAAAATCGTCGTTACTGTACTTTCCATTGCACCGACCACCACCATCTGGTCGGCACACAAAATACCATTCGAACTTCAGAGTGTCAGTCGAACAGCCAACGAGCTGATTCTTTCTACACCACCATCATCATATGTAAATCATCAAGAGACCACCATCTAAAACGTGCTGACTCCCACCACTGCCCACCTCTCATCATTCTGTAAACAAAATTTTTTTATTTGTGTAGTAGTAAATGAATGTTAGAATCTTAGAGTTAAATTATAAAATGAAAATAATGTCAAATAAATAAAATTTCAAAATAATAAAGTAAGTAAAATGTAAAAAAAACTTACCGTCGTCCATTCGACAAAGGCAGAATGTTGAATGCGGTCCGATTCCTATGTTGTCCTCCAAAACTGGTGCCAGTCTTCCTCAAGATTGTTGTTGAAACACAGCTCGTGTTGATGGAGAAAGATAAAGAGAAGATTCTCATCGGAAAGCTTAGCGTGCCTGCATCTCAAATTGCTTAATAAAAATAATCCTATCTACCTATTCAATTACCTTAGCTAATATATATTAAATTATTAATGGTACGATAGTCGAAAGTCCCCCTTCATTCTCCCTCCTTGCACAGAGGTTCACCGACAGCCAGGGCACCGGATAGTAAACCATTGCCGTGCGGATAGTAGACTATTGCCGTGCGGATAGTAAACCATTTGCCGTCCGGAAGCCGTGCGGGTAGTAGACTATGGCCGTGCCGCATAGTAAATCATTACAGTGCAGATAGTAAACCATTGCCGTCCGGATAGTAAACCATTGCCGGTTCACCACTGGCCACCAAGGCTTACCTCTGACAAGGGACTTCGAAATTCAGAGTCTATCGGCTATCGTACCCTCAACTTACCTATTCACTACAATTAAGCCCTAGCTTACCTAATTTTACAAAACTCAAGAGCCCAATTCATTGGCCTTTTGGCACCCACCCCACCACCTACGTAATGCCTTGGGCTCCAACCTAGTAATAATAATATAAAACTTAAACCCTAAATCTATTAATGAGTATGTGTTACAACGTAGCCTTAACTTACCTATTCATTACATTATGGTCCTAGCTTACCTAAAATTACAAAACTCAAAAGCCCAATTCATTGGCCTTTCGGCACCCACCCCACCACCTACGTAATGCCTTGGGCTCCGACCTAATAATAATAATGTAAAACTTAATAATTAACCTACCTATCGATACACTTACAGCGTTTTAATTTACATTACAAGATTGTTCCTAGAATTACATTATTGCCCTTAACTACCTATGAAATTAAATTACTCTCAACCTTAGTAATAATAAATTAGAATGTGTAATGAAAATAAAATAACGCTCAAATACTAACATATGTGTTTATGTATGTATTTGTGCGTGTGTGTAATACGCTGATGCGTGTAATGTGGGTGCAAGAAAAAATAGAAGCGATAAACTTACGCGCCAACCTATTCAACTACATTATTGTTGTATGCTTCCTATCTATCCTACCTACAATTAAAATTATGCCTATCTAACCTACCTATATAGCTACGTAATGTAATTGTGTGTGTGTGTGTGCGTGTGAGCATTCTTACTTAATGTTAAATTACAGAGAAAAACAGAGAAAAAAGAATAAAACGTATCCCAGCCAGGCGAATCTTTTTTGCCACTGAATGAACGAACGTAGTCTGACATCTTCCAC
This sequence comes from Helobdella robusta, assembly GCF_000326865.2. Taxonomy (NCBI): domain Eukaryota; kingdom Metazoa; phylum Annelida; class Clitellata; order Rhynchobdellida; family Glossiphoniidae; genus Helobdella; species Helobdella robusta. The sequence goes on from NW_008704083.1 coordinate 608,829, forward strand.
GATGAATTCCTTTGGAAGCTTCAACCTGAATAAAATGGATGAAATGGAAAAATCTTATTTATTTGACTAAGTTAAATGAAAATAGAAAAACGAGCCGCGGTGAATTCCGCCGAAAAAGCCAGCCAACTGGCAAAGAAAGGAACCGCAAAGAAACCGTAAAACGAACCTCAGCCAGGCGTGCATTCTTTGCCACTGAATGAACGAACGTAGCGTGACATGACAACCATTCTGATCATCCACAATGAACTCCTCTGGAAGCTTAAACCTGAATGAATGAACCTGAATGAACCAAAATGAATGGAAAATCTTATTTAATTAAAATGAAAATAGAGAAACGCAAAGAAGCCGACCGGTCGGCAAAAAAAAGAACCTCAAAGAAAGGTATCTATATAAGATTTATGCTCTATATAGGATTTATGCTCTATATAGGATTTATGCTCTATATAGGATTTATGCTCTATATAGGATTTATGCTCTATATAGGATTTATGCTCTATATAGGATTTATGCTCTATATAGGATTTATGCTCTATATAGGATTTATGCTCTATATAGGATTTATGCTCTATATAGGATTTATGCTCTATATAGGATTTATGCTCTATATAGGATTTATGCTCTATATAGGATTTATGCTCTATATAGGATTTATGCTCTATATAAGATTTATGCTCTATATAAGATTTATGCTCTATATAACCATGCATACTACCACATTCAATCAATAAAAATCCCACTAAAACCAGGAACCACCGCGTACCTGCTGAATGTATGATGTGAAACAAAACAAAACAAAAATCACACCACCAAGTAGAGTAAAAGAATAGGAGTCCCTAACCTACCTATGTAACTAAATTACCTTATGCCCTATCCTATCTATATAATAAATTAATTTTTACCTCACCTACCTATGCTTTATTAACTTAACTCAAGACTCATGAAGAAAGAGAAAAAGGAGTAAAACAGAACATAAAATACTACCACACAAACAAACATGATGTATGTATGTATGTATGAGCAACCGCTAAAGAACCCACCTAAAATATAAAAAAATACAACATACAAACACACAAACCACAGACATGCAAACTCTATATAACTCTATATAACTCTATATAAAATAAAATTAAATAAAAATAAATTAATTAAAAAAATATAAATATAAAAAAATGAGATCAGGCACTCCGACTCGAGCGAGGCAGAAATGCCTGATCTGATTTCAACAATTTTTCAGCTCCTATTTATACTCGTTTCAACCATATATTTTCATCATTTCAATCATTCACATCAATAAAAAACTTATTTAATGTATGTACTACACTATTGTACAGGCTTAACCAAAATGCTAACCGTACTAAATTGAAGTCATCGAACGAACGCCTTCGAAACTTTCTGATTGGCTGGTTGAATCTGCTATATTGCTTTTCATATAAACATAATCTAATCTAATATAATTTAATTATTTGTATACATGGATTCCAGTCACTTTATATATTTATAATAAAAATTCATTATAAAAGCAACAGTAATCAGTGCTATATATATAAGCACGCAGTTCAAATTTTTCCGGGAGAATTCAAAATTGTTTGAGACCACACCTTGCTTAACATCCAATGCCAAGCCGAGCCAAGCCAAGCTGAGCTAATATGCATAAATTCATTATAAAAAACAACAGTAGCCATTACTATATATGTACGCACGTAGTTCAAATTTTTCGGGAAGAATTCAAAATAGTTTAAGACCACACCTTGCTTAACATCCGATTCCAAGCCGAGCCCAGCTAAGCTGAGCCAATATGCATAGATTTATAAGCGCTTTTATGTTAAAATTTTGCTCGCTATATTTATATATTTTATGAATTTATTATAAAAACAACAGTAATCATTGCTATATATGTACGCACGCAGTTCAAATTTTTCGGGGAGAATTCAAAATAGCTTGAGACCGCACCTTGCTTAACATCCGATTCCGAGCCGAACCAAGCCAAGCTGAGCCAATATGCATAGATTTATAAGCGCTTTTATGTTAAAATTTTGCTCGCTATATTTATATATTTTATAAATTTATTATAAAAACAACAGTAGCCATTACTATATATGTACGCACGTAGTTCAAATTTTTCGGGAAGAATTCAAAATAGTTTAAGACCACACCTTGCTTAACATCCGATTCCAAGCCGAGCCCAGCTAAGCTGAGCCAATATGCATAGATTTATAAGCGCTTTTATGTTAAAATTTTGCTCGCTATATTTATATATTTTATAAATTTATTATAAAAACAACAGTAATCATTGCTATATATGTACGCACGCAGTTCAAATTTTTCGGGGAGAATTCAAAATAGTTTAAGACCACACCTTGCTTAACATCCGATTCCGAGCCGAACCAAGCCAAGCTGAGCCAATATGTGTAGATTTATAAGCGCTTTTATATTAAAATTTTGCTCTCTTTTTAAACGAATATCCCAATATAACAAATTCTCCATTCTATTTTAACTTTCTTTGATGCTTTTTAATCAGTCAGGTCACAAAAATCATTATCGATATCGCAATGAAATCAATTTTTAATTTTTTTTAATTATTGATAAAATTTTTAAATTGTTGATAAAAATAACTAGTATATATAGTAAAACGTTTAAAATTTCCTGAGAGAATTCAAAATAATTTGAGACTACACCATAACACAATTGTACAATTTGAATATATAAATACAACATTATAAATGTATTGTAATTACGTATACCGGCTGATTAACTACCATGTAGTAAAATAACTACTGTTAACATGAAACCATTTTCTCCAACGATTTTGCAACTAATTGCCCATACCATATAATTAGAATTAGAATATAAAACCAAAGACAGGCTAAAATATTGTCTAACAAAGTAACTGGTTTTCCATAAAGTAAAATTTTTAAATTTGTCATGTTTACATTAACATCAATCTTTAATTCATTTTTTTGAAAAATTCAATTTTCAGCATGAGCGAAACACTCTAGTAAGTTTTTTTTGACAAATTTAACCATCAAAGTTTTTTTTTCCAAAAAATGATTATTTAGTGAACATTAAAATGTCTTTATTTGCAATTATGATATTATTATATAATGTGATTGTGATTTTAATTTTATGGTGAATCTTGAAACCCTGGCTCTCTACTCTATAAGAGTATAAGTCTAAAACTTTAACTAAAAAAACTTACTAAATTTTCTAGTTTTTAATATTTTTAATTTTTTTTAAGAATTGAAGTTTTGAATTTATAAATTTAAAAAATATTTTTTAATAACTGTCAGTAAATAAATTTTTATTAAAAATTTATTAAGTATCAATATCAATTAACTAATTTATTAATTGGCAGTAAATTGGGTAGATTCAATTAAAAGTTTATTATTAAATATAAATTTAATTAAATTTAATTATTTCCAGTTCAACATGCGATTTCTGGCAATTTATATCAGGTGCCTCTGTCGTCTGGCCAAAGGTCTGTGTGATGATCTGGGTTTTTCCCATTTATTCCTTATCACAATTATTAACATTGTTAACTACTTATAATGTCTTACTCTAGTGCTCTATTAACAACACAATCATACATATAACATATATCAAATCCAATATAGTTTGTTTATATGTATATATATATATATATATATATATATATATATATATATATATATATATATGTATATATATATATGTGTGTGTGTGTGTGTGTGTGTGAGTTTCATACATATAACTTATAATATAACATATATCAACACCAACATAATATAGTATGCATATGTGTGTATGTCTGTGTTAGTTTGTTCACTTGTTTATTTGTGTGTGCGTGTGTGTGTGTGCTAGTGTGAAATCACATACAGAAACTTCCTAAAATACTTGAAATAAATAAATGTGAAATTAGATTAGAAAAATTGAAGCATGTAGCATTTAGTTTTTACCTTTTTGACTTATAGTATAAACTTTAAAAACTGTAACTGAATAAATAAAATCTACACAAATAAATAAAATATGTGCATCGTAAAAATGAAAATAACCTACGCTGCATATACAGATGAATTAAATTAATAAAATCCATATTTAGGACCTCGTAAAAACAGAGCTGGAAATCTACCGCGGAATATTAAAATCATGCCTGAATTATTATCAGCCTTGGAAGTATTTAAAAAATAATTTCTTCTTGTTTAAAGTTTGAAAAATTTGAATACTTAATTTTACTGTGCCACATGTTATTGTTATTATTATTATTATTATTTATTATTATTATTTTTATTGTGTTTGCTCTGGCATTTGTTATCATCATCATCATTATTATTATTATTATTATTACTGTTCATGTTATTATGATCATTATTGTTCTTTAACTTATAATAATAATAATAATAAATTATGATTTTTCATAAAGCAAAGACAGCAATGGATGTAAACAGTTGGAAGGATTTTCGGAGCCTCAGTTGAAATTCATGGCATACCTGGCCGAAAATTTGGTAAAAATAGAGTTTATTGTTTTTATTATTATTATTATAGTTATTATTTTAATTAATGCAATTAATTAATAAATTATATTTAATTCACTAATTAATTAATTAATTACAGAACCTTGACCTTGAGCAGTGTTCAAAGTTGTTTGAGATGTATCTGTCGAGGTGTTACGAGGGAACTGATGATGATCTCGATGTTCGTTTCATTCATGATAATGATGCTGGCGATGATGATGATGATGATAATGATTGCGATGATGATGATGATGATAAAAGTTATGGCGATGATGACGATGACGACGACGACGATGAAATTTATCTATCAAAAAATCAATTACCATATACTATTTTTAACTACTACTACTACTGCTGCCGCTGCTACTACTACTACAACTACTACAACAACAACAACTACTACTACTACTACAACAACTACTACTACTACTGCCACTACTACTACCATAATCAGATGTTATTATTTACAGAAATTGTTATCAAGAGATCCAAGGAGAGATGACCAGCTGAAGGGACTGATTGATGACGTCAGTGCATTTTATTTCGCAGAGAAACTGAGCTTGGTCAGGTCACTGAAACTCATACTGGCCTATAGCAAAGATGGTGATGTCCATCCGTATAACGTTAGTAGTGGTGGTGGTGGTGGTGGCGTGTGGTGATGGTGGTGGTGGTGGAGATGATGAGAGATGATGATTGAAAGAGATGACGATTTTATAGTCTGTTGTATTTTTTTATTTCAAGCGTCGCTAACATAGTTTATTGGGGGAATAATTATTATCTGGCTGTTGTACTCGGTATTCTATTAGGGGCCAAAGCCATGCCATGGGCCGTCTGACCGACCCGCGGCATGAGGGCTGTACCCCCCACCCCACCAAACGTTACCATTATCATTATTGCCATTATCATTAACGTCATCGTCGCTATCATCACCATCATTGTGATGAGGATGGTGATAATTACATTCTATAGAACGAGTTCAAAGAGTTCACCACTGAACATTTGAAAGAGGATTTCATAGTTGATGTTAGTGGATGGATAGATGGATGGATGGATGGATGGATGGATGGATGGACGGACGGACGGGACGGACGGACGGGTGGATGGGTGGATGGATGGATGGATGGATGGATAGATGGATGGATGGATGGATGGATGGATGGACGGACGGACGGGACGGGTGGATGGATGGATGGATGTATGGATGGATGAATAGTTGAACGAATGAGTGAATGGGTATATGAATGAATGGATGGATAAATGAATGAACGAACGAACAAATAACGAATGAATGTGAATGAATAAATAAATAAATAAATATAAATAATAGCCAATAAATGAAATATATCCATAGGTGTTTTCTCAGTTTGACAAGCTGCACATGGAGACGTGTGGGGCACCTCACAATGCTTCACT
>NW_008704083.1:617744-618778 GCF_000326865.2 Helobdella robusta
TATTCCTTGGGTATAATAAGCAGCTTTTTCCTCTGCTAAGTTAGTTATGATGATGATGTTGATGATGATGATGACGATGAGGTAGATGATGATGATGATGGTGGTGGTAATTAACATGATTATTTTTTGTGTTACTAATTTTTGTTTTATGTGTGTGTGTGTATGTATGTTTGTGTGTGTGTTGTGTGTGTGTATTTCCTTTGATTTTTTCGTTTTCTCAGGTCCAACTCAATCATTACGTTGCAACACTATTGGTCAGATACTGGACGGTATGTTGTTGCTGTTGTTGTTGCTGTTGTTGTTGCTGTTGTTGTTGCTGTAGTAGTAGTAGTAGTAGTAGTAGTCGTAGTGGTAGTGGTAGTGGTAGTAGTGATAGCAGTGGTAGTAGTAGTAGTAGTGGTAGTTGTAGTAGTAGTAGTAGTAGTAGTAGTAGTCGTAGTAGTAGTGGTAGTGGTAGTAGTAGTAGTGGTAGTAGTAGTAGTAGTAGTGGTAGTAGTAGTAGTAGTAGTGGTAGTAGTAGTGGTAGTAGTAATGGCCTCCTTGTTCACTTTTGCGCGACCAGCTATTATTATGATGATGATGATGATGATGATTATGATTATGATTAAAAATAATAAAATAAAAAAATTACTAAAATTTTCGTCCCACTCACAAGATGGCGCAAAATCTGGCAGAGTCCTTATAACCTGGACGCATACGTACAACGGTTTCGACGTCATGCTACATGAGTGTCTCAGTTTACTGGCGACTTATGAAAAAAATGTTGGCATTGTTGAAAACTCTGAGATAGAGAAGGCAACACTAGCGTTGTCGTTTGTTGCCGAGTTGTTGAGAAATGGCGGAGAATTTGTGGCAAAATCTGTTGGCCAGTTGAATAGATTTGTTGATGTTGCTCTGGCTTATCTCAATAAGTTTGTATATTATTTGTTTGTATGTTGTCTGTTTGGATGTTGTCTGTTTGTTTGTATTGTTTGTTTGTATGTGTTTGTCTGTTTGTTTATTTGTATGTTTGTATGTAATGTTTGCATATTTAA
>NW_008704083.1:619514-620643 GCF_000326865.2 Helobdella robusta
GTGTAGTTGTATGTGTGCTTGTATGATTATGTGTTTGTGTATTCATAAGTAAGTTTATTATGTATGTTTTTGTCTATGTTTATTAAAGTTGTCATCATTTTCATTATCTTCATCATCATCATCATCATTATCTTTATCGTCATCATGACCTCCGCAGATCTCTGAACAGCGGGAGATTTGGTCAGCTGTTGATGAGTCACGAGGTTGTCACGTGCTCCTATGACGTCACCATCGCTTTCCTTAACTTTGTACTCAAGATGGTGCAGGTGGCTGGTTGATTGATTGATTGATTGATTATTTTTTTTATTTATTGAATTGTTTTTCGAATAATTGAATAACTGATGGATTAATTAATTGATTTGCTGATTGGAAAACTTGATTTTCTTTTACAGACGAAGATAAAACGTCAACAGCCAATCAGCCAGTCGGTCAATCAATCCCTGAGTCAATCAACCAACCAATCAGCCGTGCAGTCAACAAACCAATCAGCCAACCAATCAACTCTGGATCTCATTCCACTCTTACTTTTTATAAGCCAGGAAGTTTTTACTGCTTTCAGTAGGTGGAAGTGTAATAAAGGAGAGGAAGAGCGCTTTCGAATTGGTGAGATGGTGATGATGATGGTGATGATGATTATAGTAATGATGATGATGATGATCGTAATTATAGTAATGATAATGATGATGATGACGATACCATTTAGGTACAATATGCTTAAGGATATTCAAGTACGTTCTAGATAATAGTGGCGAAAGAGAGGCTGACATAAGGTAATGATGATGATGATGAAAGCGATGATGATGAAAGCGATGATGATGAAAGCGATGATGGTGATTGTGATGATGAAAGCGATGATGGTGATGATGATAACGACGAGGAGGCTAACGATAATGATGATGATGATATTTGCAGTCCCGGATCATTATCAGCACCACTAGCCGTGGTTACGAGTCTGTTACATTCGAAGGCTGCAAACGTGTTGTTGGACGTCGTCGCCACAGACCTTCGTCTACTACAAGCCGCCCTCGACGCGCAGTTCGAGTTGGTGTTTGCTTCTTTTTTCTTGTTCGTTCGTTCGTTCTTTCGTTTGTTTGTTTGTTGGTTTGTAATAATAATAACCATTAGTTTT
>NW_008704083.1:621218-724103 GCF_000326865.2 Helobdella robusta
AGGACGACGGTAATGGTTCACTGGTTATAGTGAACATATAATGATGAATATTTGAAGGATGATGAAAGATCACAAGTTAACTCTCTCTTCTCTCTCTCTCTCTCTCTCTCTCTCCCACACACACACACACATACACACACTCAGACTCTCTCTCTCTCTCTCTCTCTCTCTCTCTCACACACACACACACACTTACACACACTCAGATCTATCCCATGAGTATGTATGCATGTTTAGGCGATAAAGTCCAATACATCAGAGATATATACATGGAGAGACTGCAATCTTCCACCGAGGTTATTATTATTATTATTGTTATTGTTATTATTGTTATTTCTCAATTTTTCCAGTTTTTTTAGAGCCGGTTATTGAAAAATCCGGGGTTTGACAAGGTTCTCCATTTTTTTTTGGTTATTTTTATCGTTATTCTTCCCAGGATGTCAATCTAAAAATAGCCATTATCGAATGGCTGACGGCTTGCCTCCAGACGCAATTGGCCCTAACCGAGCTATTTATATCCAAGAGAGATAAAAATAAACTTTTCGGGATTTCCATCAACCAGCCAATAGTAAGTGAGACTGCTATTGCTATAATAATAATAATAAATAATAATAATAATAATGAGAACTCTTTTTATTATCATCAAAACTCAAAAAATAAAATCAATTATCATAAATAAACAAAATGTTTATAGTAATTGTTGTATAATAATAATAATAATAATAATAATAATTATGATTAAAAGTATAATAATATTTTTAATTATGGAATTATCAACTAATACTGATAGTGGCGTTTTTTAATAAGCTTTAGTAAATTATTATATTTGTTGTTGTGGTGGTAGTTGTTGTTGCTGCTAGCATCGTAATGCAGTGTGTGTGTGTGCTGCGTAGTTTTGTTGGTGTGTTGCGTGTGTTTGTCGCTGAAACTTCTGAAGCGGGTGCACAAGAGAGGTTTAACCTTTAACCTTTATTATTATTACTATTTTTATTAATTATTATTATTATTGTTGTTGTTGTTGTTGTTTAGTTGAGTGACGGTGATGATGACGTTGAAGATCGGGACTCCATCTTGCACGTTCTCGTTGATCTCATTGGAGTTGAAAGACAGGTGAGCGTGTTTGTGGTGTTGTTGTTTTGTTGTTGTCGTTCTTTGTTTATTTGTTTGTCTGTCTGTCTGTTTGTTTGTTTGTTTGTGGTTGTGTTGTTGTTGTTTGTTTGTTTGTCTATCGGTCTGTTTGTGGCGTTTTTGTTGTTGCTGTTGTCTGTTTGTTTGTCTGCTGTGGTGTTGTTGTTTAGTTGTTATTGTTTGTTTGTCTGTCTGTCTGCTTGCTTGTTTGTGGTGTTTGTTGCTTTGTTGTTGCTGTGACGATGATGAGGATGATGAAGATGGACGATGATGAAGATTATGACAACGATGAAGATGATGATGACAACGATGTTGATGACAGTTCCTGTACAGATGTCCCAGCAGTCTGCTGGCATGCATCATGGAGTACTTCCACTGCATGTGGAAGAAGTGCCACCTCAAGCCCATCACTAAACTGAGGAAAATGTTTGTTTTGTTGTTTCTATTCGTTCGTTCGTTCTTCCATTTGTTCGTTATTATTATTATTATTTTTATCATCATCATCATCGTAGGAAAATGTTTTGGGATTGCCTGTACAATGTCGTCACCACTGTGGCCTCCCTAAAACACAAAGATACTAAATATAACAAGGTAACTAGAGTGGTAACTGATGATGAGAATGATGATGATGAGAATGATGATTATTATTATTATTATTGTTATTATTTTCAACCATAGTTGGATTGCAATGTTGTCAGTTTATCCCATTCATTGAGGATCTTAGCCTTCGAACTCATCCACTCACTAAGGTTGTGATGATGATGATTATGGTGGGAATGATGATGATGGTGGTGGTGATTATGATGATGATGATGATGGTGATGATACTTGACATCATTATCAGGATAAAAGAGCTGTCGTACCCCGCTGAATTGAAAGATTTCTGTGTAAAGGGCGTCATCAAATTGCTGTCCTATGTAAGTTTGATTCTTATTGGTTGATAGATTTTTGAAGTTTTGTAACGGTTTTTCTTATTGGTTGATAGATTTTTGAAATTTTGTAACGGTTTTTCTTATTGGTTGATAGATTTTTAAAATTTCCTAACGGTTTTTCTTATTGGTTGATAGGTGTTTGAAATTTTGTATTGGTTTTTTTTATTCGTTGATAAATTTTTGATATTTTTCACTGACAATTTTAACTGGTCCGTAGTTCCAGCACAGGATTGTCCACAACTGCACTAACGAACTGGCTAACGAAAATGACGTCACCATCAGCAGCAACAACAACAACAGCAACAACAACGATGCTAATGATAATGATGATAGAAATGAAAATTTCAACGTGACGTCATCCTCTGCTGAAATGTTTCTGTTTGGATGGAGGGATTTTATGTCAATGCTAGCGGCCAATAAGGTTTATTTTCAATTATCATTCTCCACATCAATTAATTAATTAATTAATTGATTAATGGCTTATTGGTTATAATTGATAATCGTTTTATCCTAATTAATTGATAAATTGATTTTAATTGATTAATTGATTTCAATTAGAACTCTGATGGGGTGACGTTGAACGGCGAGTTAAAATCATATGTCATTATATCTGTTTACGTGGCTCTGCTTCATGTGGTGAGTGTGTTTGTGTGCGCGCGCGTGTGTGTGTGTGTTTGTCTGTGTGTATGTGTTTTTGTTTGTGTGTTTGTGTTTATGTGTATTGACCAATCAACCAACCAATCAATCAACTAACCAATCATTCAATCAAAATCAACCATCAATCAATTAACCAATCAATCTAACAACCAATCAACCAATCAATCAACCAATCATTCAATCAACCAACCAATCAATCAACCAATCATTCAATCAACCAACCAATCAACCAACCAATCAACCAATCATTCAATCGCATCAATAAATCAACCAATCAATCAACCAACCAATCAATCAATTAATCATGTGATCGTACCCATTCAGCCGAATGTTAGGAACGCATGGAACATGACCTCAATCCTATCATCATCTCTACTCATTCTTATGCGGAACTGGAGCAAGTTTGTGACGATGGATGACGACGATGATAATGATGATGATAAAAATATCAATAATAATAATAATTATAATAATAATGATAATAATAATGTTGATGGTGATGATGATGATGTACCGTTTGTGATGATGGTGATGATATTACTATTTTATAAACATTATCCTATTTTTATTTTAAGTTTGTTTTAACTGGTCAGACCCGATAAATTTCATCCTGGTCAACCTTGTAGCATTTGCTGTAGTTTTTTTTTCTGTTACAAATGGACCTCGTTTCGTTTCGTTTCGACGTTGACCGTCTCGTTTCGTTTCGATATTGACCGTCCTGTAAACCAACTGACAGAGATCTGACCAATCATACGCGCCACCTCGAGCTATGCTGTAAAACCTTGCAAAGGTTGCGAGACAACAACAGCAACAACAACAGCAGCAACAACAACAACAACATTATTAACAATAATAATAAGAAGAATCGAACGAAGTCGCTGATGTCTGCCACATGTGCCACTCTTCTCTATTTCAGCGATTGCAAACTGGAGATCATGAAAGGTGGTGATGATGATGGTGATGGTGATGATGATAGTGATGATGATGATGATAGTGATGGTGATGATGGTGGGGGCTGGTGATAATGGTTTACGTGCAGTCTGTCCAAAATTCAATGTTTCAACCCGAGTTGAGTCAGTTTTTTTTTATCCTTTAAATTTCCCCAAAATAGATGCAAAAAACAAAGAAAAGATAATGGACATCTTGACTGTCGTCTGCCAGATATTGAATGATTCTTTGTTATGGAGGTTGGTCATTCTGGTTTTATTTCAACATCAGAACCGCATTCAACGCAGGGCCTGCCAGAGGAGGAGGGGTGGGTGGCACCACAAAGAGGGCCCCTACAAAAGGGTGATGGGTACATCCACGAGAAGATTATGTGTCATTTCGTCATTTTTTTATTAATACCAAAAATTCTGAATAGGCTAAAAAAAAATGTCGTTAACTTTTTTGGAGGTCGTATATTCCAATATTTATTGTACCTGTCAGTCCAGCCCAAGTTATTATTATTATTATTATTGTTTTTAGCGTTGGTATGCCTGCTGTCATAAATAAAGAAGAGAGGAACAAGTTTAAAGTAAGTTTGCGATGATGATGATGATGATGGTGATGATGATGATGGTGATGGTGATTATGGTGATGGTGATTATGGTGATGATGGTGATGGTGATGATTTCAGGATGAGGATGTGATGATGACGGTTATGAAGAGGGTCATGATGATGATGTTTATGGTGATGATGGTGTTGATGATGATTGTGGTGATGGTGGTGATGGTGATGATTTCAGGATGTGATGATGATGACGGTTATGAAGAGAGTGATGATGATGGTGATGGGTGATGATGAAATTAAATCCGTGCCTGTCTGTCCACACTCGTTCATGCCCAACCGATTGCTACAATAGCTTATGATTATTAACCTATGATAATTAGCACCCAATTAACATAATTTATGCTAATTAATATTCACCATTCAAGGCTCTGCCAATATCCTTGCTCAATATGGTGACGGAAATAGTTTCTTGCTTCTGTGAGAGAAGCAAGAAGACTAAAAATGATGACGATGATGTCGTTAGTGATGATGATGATAAAGGATTATCATCATCATCTTCATCATCGTCGTCGTCAAAGATGTTGTTGAGTGTGCTGAACAGTCAAAGTATTGTTCAGAATCTTATCTCTCTCTGCACTCACTATCTCAAGGTGGTGGTGGTGATGATGTTGATGATGATGATGTTAATGTTGTTTGCTATCATTCTAGTCATCGTGTTATTGTTATTGTTATCAGTATCATCATCATCAGTTTCATCATCAACACTTTTTGTTGTTGTTATTGTTGTAGTTATTATTATTTTTGTTGTTGTTGTTGAAATACAGAACAATGGAGAGCTGGATGTCGTGCAAGCAGTGATCGGTCTTTTCCTCAAACTGTCTGTCAACCATGAGGTAGAGAGATGATGACCATGACGACGACGACGATGATGATGATGATGGTGATGGCGACGATGATGATTAATAATATGCCTCAGTTGAATATAATATGATAATTTAAAATAGGGGGCGGAGTTACTGGCTGTCAATCAAGTAAATGAACACCTTGGCATCTACGTTTCATACCTCTACAGTGTTAGTATGAAGATTTGGATGATGACGATGACGACGACGATGGTAGTTATGATGATATCATTGATGACGTTGATTGCGGTAATTTTGAAGATGATTTTTACGGCTGAATGACAAGTTGACGTCATTATACCACAACGGTAATCTTAAGACGAGATGTAATAATGTATCGTTCGTTACAATTACAACTCTTAACTATTTTCTCCTAACGAAGAATTCATCAGTGCCGATACATCAGAAGCAGCAGAAATTCCCGCGACAGCAGCAACAGCAGCAGCAGCACCATCAACAACAACAACAAGACAACAACGTCAACAAAAACACAGACGCTGACATCAACAGTGCCCAACAGAAACAACAACAACAACAACTCAGAACCTACCATCTCTACGTCCACCTCATCTCTCAACTCCTCAACACCCTCGGCCCCCTCTACACCACACAGGCCATGGATTTTATCGGGGTGCACAAGGACAGGTTCAACTTTGTTCTAGAGTGTTCTAGAATATTCTACAGCAGTCAGCAACCCTGTCGCAGGAGGAGCGTGCTAGATAGCAACAGCATGGTCAATCTTTTTCACCCAAGTAGCAGTAACCAGAGGAACCTTACTAGCAGCGTCGTCGGCATTCCAGCTCGTAATGATACTGGTAACTTGAATAGTATTTTTAATACTACAGTTGCCACCAGTTTACATGATGCGGGTAAATTGAAATTTGCTGGCGAAATGGCCAGCAAAAGTTTCAACAGCATCTTCAGCAGCAACTACAACCCTCATAACATCAACAATATGACGTCACCATCAACCTTTTCTCCATTTAAAAAGTCTAAAGTTACTCACGATTCAAGCGTCCAGTCGAAAACAGCCTTCGGTCTTATCAACCAATCGGCATTTGGTTTTAACTCGGGCATCAACCAGTCAGCCATCTCTTCTCCATTCAACCAATCAAATTTGCAGTTTGGCTTCGGTGATTTGAACAATACAAGTGCTAACAAATCCAGTTTGGAAAATTATTCAGGTAGTAAAAATATTGACAAGGAGTATTATATAGTAGGCGATATTGCTGTTGAAATATTAGAATTGGAAACGATTAGTTTATTCATCTGTCAACTGTCCAAGTACAAAAAAGAATGGATGAATGAACTGCCGGGTGTTCTTCAATCTATCATGGTAAAGTATTTTAGTATTAACTAATACTAATTATTTATCACTAGTCATTACTACAGCTGCTGCTACTAGATGCAGTTTTTGGTGTTGATCATTTTGACATTCTCACGAATATTTACTTGATATTCAGACAAAAGTTTATTTAAATTATTATTGATTTATACACCGTGTCAAAGTTAGCGTAACTCGATTCGAAATGCATCAATACGAATGTGTAGTAATTGATAGTAGAATGATAGTAATATGATAGTTATTCACTCTGATAGTAATATGATAGTTATTCACTCTGACAGTAATATGATAGTAATTCACTCCGATAGTAATATGATAGTTATTCACTCCGATAGTAATATGATGGTAATTCACTCCGATAGTAATATGATAGTTATTCACTCTGATAGTAATATGATAGTAATTCACTCCGATAGTAATATAATAGTAATTCACTCCGATAGTAATATGATAGTAATTAACTCTGATTCAGACCAACATGTGTACTTGGACTCACAGAGTAGTCGGATTGTTATTCATGCCTAAACTTTTGCTGGCCATATCCGAGGTTTTCACTTCTTTCTTCTATTTTTTTAACTTACCCTTTTAGTATTTAGTATTTTACCCTTCAAGTAGTATGTAATTTTATATAGTATATATATATATATTTATATATTATGTGAAGTATTTTACTCCAAACTTTTTTGGTAACTTTTTCCAAGCGATTTTTTCAATTCAAGATGCTTGTCTTGCAAGTTAAGTAGAAAATATATCGCGATACATTTTATAATAGGTATTTTTATTTTAATGTTTTTTTTGGAGATTATTCTAAATGATCATTGGTAATTTATGTTAATTTATTCAGAGTCAGAAAACAGGTCAGCCTCTAAACTTGTCTCTGATTGGTCTATCGAATCTAGGGCACCATTCTACTGACGAATCGGCTAATTTCACCCCAGAGTTTTACAAATTACAGCAAAAGTATTGTTTTGAAAATATTTTAATTTTTACTAAACACTAAAAACACTACTTTTAATCAAAAAACTTTTATAATTTTTTTCGAAATTTTTTCTCTCCAAGATTGTTGTCCATAGTTGCTGTTAACTTGATTTCAATGAGGCTATTCTCACCACCTTTGGAGGAGATTTTTTTCAAAGTTTGAAAATTTGTTCAATCGTTGGCTCATTCATTCATTCATTTATTCATTCATTCATTAATTCATTCATTCGTTCATTCGTTCATTCATCCATTCATTCCTTCCTTCATTCATTCATTCAATCATCCATTCATTGCCATTCGCTTTATTTGCAATGATGAACAGACGGATAGAGTGTTGACCAGCTTTCATTCCTTCATCGTCATGGACTTTTCCACTCCTTTCATCGATGACTTGACGCCTCCGACATTTGGTACTCTGGTGGCGATATTTAATTTCTGTATTGACTTGCTTGGAAAGGTTGTTTTTTTTTTTCAAATTGTTCCTCCTTAGTATCTCTCAGTGTTTCTTTTCTGCTCGCTTCAGTAGAAAGCTGTAGTTAAATATTTTAATTCATCGATCAATCAGTCAGTCAATTAATCAATTTATAAATCAATCAATCAATCAATCAACCATTCATTCAGTTATTCAATCATTCAAGAAAACAACTTATTCATTTAAAAAATCATTTAATCTATTAAATAATTGTTCAATCGTTCTTACATTCATTCACTCAGTTATTCAATAAACCAATTAATCAACCAACCAATCAACCAATTAATTAATCAATCAACCAACAAATCAATCAATCAATTAAATAATCAACCAACAAACCGACCGACCAATCAAACCTAGAATGAAGGAACAAGACCCTTTTCACCTCACAAGCCCTCAACCCCCAGGTCACATGGTAGCAATCTTTCAACTTTCGTCAACAGGTGCCATCTTTTATTAATTAACAACATGCATAATGATATGCTATACGGTTTTGGGGATAACGCTTTTAGCAGCGCTAACATCTTAATATAACGATTAGTAATAGTCACACACGCACACACACACACACACACACACAAACGTTACAATAAAAAAAAGATCAATGACTAACTAACAACTTTTATAAACTTTAAATCAGAAAGCTTCTCCTATTCTTAATGGATCAAGTTATGTACTTGATGATGAGTCACGCCCTTAAATATTTAAGGGAGGCTGAAGTTGATGAACAGGACAAACAGGTCCTTAAAAGAGATCTAAGTGCGGAAATGGTTAGATTTTTTGGCATCGTTTGCAGTCTCTTTACTGTTTCCGATATCTTTGTTATTTGGTTTCTTGTTTTTTTTATTTCTGGTTTGTTTCTATCTCATTCATACTGGTTGTAATTTTTGAAGTTTTGATATAACACCTCCCTACTATAAATTAATCTCCCGTAGTCATCTTGCTTGATGAGTGCCTACCGTTACCTCAGAGTGGGGACGTCCAGTCCTGCTACCCCCAGACGATCGTCTCAGGGACTTCCCGCGGCTCTGCACTTTGCCACGGAGCACCAATTTTTAGGATTTGCAGATAACTTTGTCAGAAATGTTTTGAGGTAACCCGTTCAGTCATAGGAAGGATCGTGTTGGTTTACACTTGGACGGTTATGACGTGGCTCTGGCCTTATGAAACTCTTTCAACGTTTTTTTGAATTGTGGTTTTACTTTGTTTCATTATTGCTATTATTATTTACGATGCTGATTATTTTTTATGTTATGTTATTTACTGCTATTATTTTTATTACGATGATCGGCTGTCTCTTTAAACGTACAAACGCATTTAAAAACTTTCCGTTAAATGTTATTTCCAATTTGATGATGAACCAGGAAAGGGTGAACTAAATCACCAAAGCCTAACTCTCCCTACTTGAAATGTGTCTCAATAAAATATACGTTTAAAATTGTCAAAACATTCACCGATACAAACAATCAAAAAATTGTTGGAGATAATAAAGAAGTGACGATTGGTTGTAAAAATCGCACATATTAACGATTAAAAAGACAGACGCGTATAATTATTATTTTACCGTTTGATATACTACACAAAATAACGGTTTTTATCTAATCCGAAACGAGACGAGACAAATTTTTAATTTTTTATCAAAAATAAGAAGACTTGGTAGCTATCCACAAACGACAATTAGATTTTTATCTCGTAAAATAAGTCTAAAATAAATGAAAAATGTTTCTGTCAAGAAGTTTAAAAGGTGGCTGAGTTTGGAATGGCCATCATTAGTTTTGAATTTATTATCATTATTATCACATTATTATTATTATTTGTGTAATTTTTTATGAAATAAAATCTCTGATGGAAATATATGGTAGGCATGAAGGATTATTTTCGTTCGGGTAGCCGTATGGATGAGGGGTTCAAATCAAAAAGTTGTTCCCCGTCATTGACCGGTATCGTTGTACTCTTCTGTCAGTGTTCTGTAGTGGAAAGTGATTTTATTATCTGAGTATGAGGATTCGAGCGAGGAGTTTATCATATGAATAGCAATTTTATAGCAGAAATACGATGCTTATTTAGAAGAATTGGTCGTATTCTCACGCACTCATTCAAGAGTTGTGTTATAATCTATAACGGGGGTGGGCAAACTTTTTGCTGTGAGGGCCGCGTTGAGAACTATTTGACTTTTGAAGAGCCGCATGTGTAATTAGTTGGCAAATTTTTTCGATCCGGGGGAACATTTTTCTAATATTTGTGACTTCTTTTTTGGTCTGGGTGACGACTTTTTTTGGTGAAAAAGTCCTCGAGAGCTGCAGAAAAAGGCTTCCTGAAGAATGTCCACCCATGATCCAAGAAAAATATTTCCAGGTGGTTCATAATTTCAAAAATTACGTTTTTACTAAAAAATTACTATAGCCATGCACTTTATTCTTGTAGATGAGGGGTTGTCTATAATGTTTACACTAATTGTACGAATAAAGTCTGGCCTGGTATCACTCAAAACTTGGTTATTTTTATGTTGTTCTCTTGAAGCAATCATACTTTATTGCACATCAGTGCCATGAGTTTGAATTGTTCGTCTAAGGTTTCAGTTTTAAAAGAAAAAATAAAGAATGAGCAAATAACTAACCCATGCTAAACTGTTATCAGTTAATTAATTGACTGATTAATTAATTAAATTATTATTATTTAATTAATTTCATTAATTTTTCGCTTATGAGACAATAAATCAACTGGCTCACTCCGTTATAATTGTGTTTGGAATGACGATTCTGCCAGGTTAAAATTTTTTGCCAATTTATATTAATGATATTATGTTATTTTATTATTGTATTATTATCATTTTTTATTTTTATTATTAAAAAAAGTTAATACGTGCTTGTTAAGAAACAATTGGAAAAACCTTTTTTTCAGTCGGTTTGTCTTTAGGAGATAGATACTTATAATACCTCTTTGGGCTCCAGCTCTGAAAACATAAAAAATAAAAATAATAATAATAATCAAAATTGTCATCATCGTCACACGGAACTCGTCATCATTAATTTTATTATTCTATTAATTAATCAATTATTTAAATTATCTATTTAACTAATTGGGTAATAAATTCATTAAATTTATTAAACTCATCAGCCACAACTAACATCGTACTGATTGTAGAACTTATTGTGGCCCATGTAGCCCGTATAAAGAGACGAGTACCTACCAGTATAGCCCCCACTGTCCTTGCCACCAAGGTCGTCGTCGTCGCCATTCATCCAGCCACTCGCCATCGTTTGCGTCGGGTTGTGGTGGTGGCTGTAGTAACTGAGGTTGTTGTCGCTGATAATGTTCGGGAAGGGTTTTTGTCGGTGGCGATTAGAGCTCTGTATTGGATGGTTGATTTATTGGTTGGTTGGTTGAATAGTTGGTTGGCTGGTTGTTTGTTTGATTCGTTGGTTGGATAGTTGGTTGGTTGGCTGGTTGGATGGCTGGCTGGATGTTTGGTTGGCTGGTTGAATCATTGTTAAATAACTTAACTCACAGCTCCATAATGTGCGTAATTACAAGATACGACCTGTAATATATATATATATTTATATATATATATATATATATATATATATATTCTGATAAAAATTAACTGTAGATTTCTTTCAACTTTTAAATTTTTGTATATGAAGATATTTTATTTGTTTGTAATCTAATAACATATTAACTAATCTACCAACTAATCAATCCATCATTTAACTAATTTGCAAATCGACTAAACAGTCAACCATGCGACCGACCAATCAGTCTACCAACCAATCAACCAACCAATCAACCGAACGACCAATCAACCAACATACGTCGTTATTAATTCTTAGTTGGGGAGAACTGGTTGGCGAATGGCGGAGAGTTGTCATGGGCTGTTAAATTATAGAAAATTATGGAAAATTATTCAAAGTTATAAAAAATTATTTAAAATTATAGAAAATTATTTAAAACTTTAGAAAATCTTAGAATTAAGAAACTTTTTAATAAGTTTTCTGGAAATAAGTTTACTATACAGGTAGAATAATTGTTATTAATAATTCTTAGCAAAGCATTTTTATATAAATGTTTTGTGCTGTAAGATAAATTTCATAAAATGGAACCGAAAAAAAAATTTTCACAACCATGCTTAAAAGATTTTTTCTAGACTTTCTATACTTTTTGGTTCTGGGGTTGCAGATTTCGCAAATGTTCTATGGCGACATGTGATGTAATTTGAAGTTTGTTTATTTACTCCTTATCATCATCACCATCATCATCATCACCATCATCACCATCATCATCATCATCATCACCATCATCATCATCACCATCATCATCATCATCATCATCACCATCATCATCATCACCATCATCATCATCATCATCACCATCATCATCATCACCATCATCATCATCATCATCACCATCATCATCATCACCATCATCATCATCATCATCACCATCATCATCATCATCATCATCATCATCTTTTTTCATCATCATCGTCGTCATCGTCATTTTTTCGTCGTCGTTGTCATCTTTATTATTTATTATTATAATTTAATTTATGACGTCATAATTAGTACGAACGTTGTTCAGGTAAGGAGCGCTCAACGAGTTGTACTGATAGCTACACGTTTGTGGCAACACCATCGGCTGTGTGTGTGTGCGCGCGCGCGCGTGTGTGTGTGTGTGTGTGCGTGTGTGTGTATGTGCGTGCGTGTGTGTGTGTATGTGCGTGCGTGTGCGTGCGTGTGTAGTGTGTATCTGACGTAGAATGATTTTCGTAGTACAATAGTACTTTTCAACTTCACGGTGCCTTACAATTA
This sequence comes from Helobdella robusta, assembly GCF_000326865.2. Lineage (NCBI taxonomy): Eukaryota > Metazoa > Annelida > Clitellata > Rhynchobdellida > Glossiphoniidae > Helobdella > Helobdella robusta. The sequence continues at coordinate 633,936 of NW_008704083.1, forward strand.
CGTCATGGTTATCATCATCATCGTCATCATCGTCATCACCACCACCATCATCATCATCATCTTCGCCATCGTGGTGAAATTTGTTGACGATAAAACATCGTCGTTAAAAACTTGTTTTTTCTCGTAAATTGTAAGGGTTGCGTCATAAAATGCATAGACATTCCATTCTGCCGTGTTTATGTTCATATTTTTATATCTATGTTTTTGTCGTTGTAGGCGCCTAACAATTATACGTTATCCTGCCACTCAATAACAACAATAACACTAATGACAACAACAACAACAACAACAACAACAATGATAATCATAACAATAATCAGAAACCTGTTCGATGCAATACTTGCAAGGGCAGCTTTTTATTTTCTTCTTCAATTTTTCCATTTTTTTATACTTAGCATATAACAACTGCTGATGTTGCTGCTGCTGCTGAAGCTGCTGCTGTTGTTGAAGCTGCTGCTGTTGTTGAAGCTGCTGCTGTTGTTGAAGCTGCTGCTGTTGTTGAAGCTGCTGCTGTTGTTGAAGCTGCTGCTGTTGTTGAAGCTGCTGCTGTTGTAGCTGCTGCAGTTGTTGATGGTGGTGATGTTGATGGTGGTTATATTGCGAGAGGAACGGCTGCCGCTTCTGAATCGGCGAGTATGGCGTCATCATCTTCGGTGACGTCATACTCAGAGGCGGGGATGGCTGGTAGGCTGGCGACGTCTGTGGCTTAATGATGATAATGATGAAGACGACGACGACGACGATGATGATGATAATAATAATAATATTAACAGTATTATATACTTGCACTTTTTCACTCGTGTTGATAGTTATTTCTTCTTCATTGACAATTACGGAATCATCATCATCATTATCACCACCACCATCATCGCTGTCGTCATCCTCACCATCATCGTCATCATCATCATCATCGTCGTCGTCATCATCGCCATTCATTAATAATTTTATCTATACCAACTGATGGACTCTGAAATAATTATTAAAAACAAAAATAATAAATTAATAATAAAAATATTATTATTATTAAATAATAATTTCATAATAATTACTCTCATCGTGCTAGTTATAAAGTTAAACTCATATTGATTGCCATAATACAGTCTCTTTGATTGCCATTACAATTGAATGAGTGGATGGACGGATAAATGAATGAACGAATGAATAAACGAACGAACGAATGAACGAACGAATGAATGAACGAATGAATGAATGAATGAACGTACAAACGAACGAATGAATGAATGAATTAATTTACTAACTCATAAATTAATGGATTAATGAATGAATGAATGAAAAGATAAAAATAGAATACTTGGTTTATTATGGAAGTAGGACATATGTACTTGGGACCTTTTAAAACTTTCGATAGCTGTTATATATTGGTTTTACATTTATTATGAACTCGATTTTTTGTTTATTCTTTAACTTATTCATATTTCATTCATCCATCTATCTATCTATCCATCCATCTAATCATTCGTTTGTTCGTTTGTTTGTTCGTTCGTTTGTTCATTTGTTTTTTGCTTGTTCGTTTGTTCTTTCGATATTTCATTTTTTGTTCATCTGTTTATCTCTCTTTCAGTCTATTCATTTATCCATTCATTCATGCATTCATGCATTCGTCCATTCACTCGACATTAGCCTTTTGATGGCATGGACTCGGTGAACATTTGTACCTCATCTCATTCTGAACAAGTATTCAAGGATGGAATGTAATTAAACAAATAATAAAAGTGATAATAATATTAGTTATTATCACACACACACACACGCACACACACACAGCGTATACGAATACGCGTGAACCCACGTATCACACAACACGCTCTGCAATCGAAACCGGTCACTACGATAGCAAGAGCAGACGCCATAACCATTTAACCATTTCCGAATTGGTGCAAATTTAAGTTAGCAAACTTGATTGCATATATTGTCGAATATTCTTCTGTTTGGCTGGTTATAGTATTTAAATCATTATATTTTTATTTCTGATGATGACGATGAAGATGACGACGACGATGATTATGTGAATGATGACGATGATATGATATATTTTAAAACTGAATTAAAAATAAAATCAATCAAATGAAAATAATTTTTTTTCAAAATTAACCTCAATCCGGTAGCTATCATCATCATCTTCATCATCATCGTCATCGTTGTCTAGGCAGTTTTGATAATCATCCAGTGATATTGGGAGAGGCTTTTGATTGGTTGATTGAATAAATAGTTGACTGATTGATCGGTTAAATGATTGATTGGTTAATTGACTGATTCGTCGTTTTGTTGGTTGGTTGATTGGCTGGTTGGCTGGTTGGTTGGCTGGTTGGTTGGCCGGTTGGTTGGTTGGTTTGGCCGGTTGGTTGGTTGTTGATTGTGTGATTGAGTGGCAGGTTGGTTGACCGATTGATTGGTTGACAAGTTAAATGATTGATTGATTGACAAGCAATTAACTGATATCTTGATTAATAATATAATGATAGTATCAGAAACAAGGAACAACCTGTGCATAGCAGGAACAACAATTCCTCATATGCTTCATTCAAATAAATTAATACTTAAAATAATTCTTTTCAATTAATGCATTTTAGACGCGCACACACGCACACATATAGCTACACACACACACCACACACACAACACACATGCAAACCAACACACACATACATGTATAAAAAATTGTATTGATAAAAAACCTGCCTGTTTGTATATGTGTATGTATATGTGTGTGTGGTTGTGTGTGTGCGTATGTGTGTGTGCGTGCGTGCGTGTGTGTATTGAGTTATGTTAGGAGTTTAGAGAAAAAGGATGAAAATAACGTTTATCTAACCGGGGATGGAGAATTATAATAGTGCCAAACCTTTTGATGTAATAATATCATCGTCATCTTCATCACCATTTTTATCATCATCATCATCTTTACCGCCACAATCTTTCTTTATCATCATCATCACAACAATCAACATCACCATCATCACCACCACCATCATCATCATTCATGCCTTCAATTTAAGTTAACGGGTGAATTTTTCATTGTAAAAAGCTGGTTGCGTAACCAGAAATTCGAAGTTTGCGGGCTTGAAGAAGATAAGTTTGGCGCTATTTTTTTTCTACTCATTAAAGAAAATTTGTACGAAAATGTTCTTTTATTGTATTGTTCAGAGGTGAGAATTGAAGTATAGGCAAAAAGGGATGATTGTTTGCTCTAGTAGTGTGTAAAATGATATATGATAGCTATTGAGGCCATAGGTATTCTAATAAATGATAAATGATACTGTTTTTTATTGTTTCTAACATTCAGGACAGTGCAGTGGGAGACATTGACGACACTGGTCGTCGTCATCGTCATTATGATTATGATTATGATTATTATTATTATTATTATTATTATTATTATTATTATTATTATTATTATTATTTCATTAGCAGCATTTAGAAGTTAGATATTATTTAAAATGCCAGAAAAAGCATCAAAGTACATTTTGATCTTTTGGAAAAACGTTTGGCTGTCGAGTGTAAACAAAAAAATGTAATAATAAATAATAATTATTATAATAATCTTGTTATTATTATTATTTAAAATATAATGAGAATTTTGGTAAGGAATGGGACATTTGCTATAGATTGCTTGTTAAATTTATTCAAGTTGGTATATATATATATATATATATATATATATACATTCTATAGCTTATTGCTGACTGTCTTAACAAAATAACTCATGTAAGTAAACTGCATTTCTATTAAAAAACATTTTAAAATAAAATAATGATATTAAAATTTAACTTTTTTTTCTCATAAATTACAAAAGAGAGCTGCAAAATAAAATAGAAATTTGTATAAAAAATGAAAAAAGAAAGAAACAATCGATAGATGGAACCGCACTTTGTTGAAATCAGTTGGACTGCCACTGCACCACGGACTGTTTTGCTAAATAAAAATGGCAAAATAAATTTTTGAAATACAAAAAATTATGAGTGGTGTAATGGTTATGGTGGCTGGCACCGCTGTAGTAGTGACCAGATTCAAGCGCGATGAGATCCTAGAGATTTTAACACGTACAAAGTGTGCTATGCGTTATTTCATTAGCATTTCCATGCACCGTGTGCTTGTTGTTAATGTAATTTTTTTTAAAACATTAAAGAAAAAATTGCGAATTCCTATGGAAAACATATTTCAAAACTGTTTTTGTTGAAATCATCAAAATTTGAAATAAAAACTGGATAAAATTAAACCACTTGTGGGTAGGCAGGATTGAGCTGATTCCAGACATCAGCGCTTTCATTCCAATTCTTTAAATCAAATTTTTAATTTTAATTTTTCCGTAAAATCGAATAATAATCATAAAAATACATTTAAAATAATAATACATATATTATTTATTGACATGCCTATAATAATTATAAAAGGAAAGTTTTTGTAAACTTTTTAGCACTGAATAAAAATTTAATTTATTTAAAAAAATAAATCTTCTATGTACCTTGGACATTTTCGTGAAATTAATTCATCCGAAATTATTTAAAATAAAAAATAATTTTTTCACCAATATTTTTTTCAGTTTTAATTTATTTTCTAATTTCGATTAATTAATAAGTATAAAATGGTGCAATCTATATATCTCTATCATATTTGTCTAGCTAAGATTCACTGATTACGATCTGGATGTAGACAACTTTTTTGGTTTGTTATCATTTGAGGTTTGATTGTTGTTGTTATTGTTGTTGTTATGATTATTGTTGTTGCTGTTATTATGATTTTTGTTGTTATTGTTGTTAATATGATTGTAATTGATGTAGTTATGTTACTAGAGATGGTTGTTGATGTTGTTTCAATTATTATTCTTCCTTATTTAAAAACAATGATCGCAACGTCATAATTACATAGACATAATAGTACATTGATTATTTATTTGTTTTTTGGTCAATTGTTCGGTTGTTCTTTCGTCTGTTCGTTCGTTCGTTCGTTCGTTCGTTCGTTTGTTCGTGAGAAAATTTGTTCGGTCATATTCCCAGATCATCTCACAATTTTTTGTCAATCTGTCTGTCTACTTTTAAAACTGTGTTTTCGTGTTTAAAGAACTGTGCTTCAATGTATATGTTGACTAAACTTTCAAAAAATTCTATTGCTTCCCCCCCTAGTCTCCCTAAATCTGCCCTACCCTCCCTAAATCTGCCCTATCTTCCCTAAATCTGCCCCTACACACACACACACGCACACGCACACGCACACAACATAATACCCAAGTTACTGTGAGTACGTACCAAGTAGACACTCGCACATATATACACACATATGAAAACAGTGTATGCATAACACATTATTCAAATTAGCTAAAGAAAACTAACATATTCTGGTTCAGTGCGAATTTAACCAGCCGAACAATGTGATACATTCATTACTTTGTATTTTTTTATTATGTATTCTATTGTATAGTATTGTGTTGTATTGTATTGTATAGTATTGTATTATATTGTATGGTATTGTTTTGTATTTTATTATATTGTATTGTAATGTATTGTATTGTATGGAAATGTAAACATTTGTATTTCTATTTTACAATATGTAAGACGTTATGTTATGCTAACTCTACCCGTTATGATACATACTTAAATAAAAATTATCTAAATACGCTGTGAATATCTTTTAACATTTGAATATTTTAATAAACTTCAGCAATGGAAAAGTATTTATATATTTAAGTTGGTTTTTACAAAATTTTGGAAAAATTGTCTCTCATAACATAGGATTAAACCTACTAAGTTGGAAGGCTGCCAAACAACAACAATAAAATCTACATCAACTACAACAACAACAACAAAATCATCATTAACAACAACCACAACAACATCAACAACAATAACATTCACAACAGCAACAACATAAACCACAGCAACAACAATAAAATCATAATCAACAACAACGGCAACAACAAAACCAAATCAACAACAACATGTCGTCAATGCGATATTTATTAGTGCTAATAATCCTATTGGATATTCTTGCATCCAATCACGCCACGGTCAAGAGGAAGAGGAAGAAGATTAAGAAAAATAAAATTAAAGATCTAAACGATGAAAAAGATGACGGTCTGTCCTTGACATTGCTATTTTCTGAGAATTTGATTGGAGGAGCGGAAGAAGACGAGGACCAATCGGATGATCACAATGCGGACTCGGACAAACCGGAAGACCTTGAGGATCTGAACAAGGCCAGATTTGTGGTGGTTGACCCAAATGGTAAAGATGAAACTAGTGGTGGTGGTACTCTTGGTAATGGTGACGATGATAATCGTGGTAATGATGATGGTCAGGGTAAGAATGATGATGGTGATGTTGATGGTGGCCATGGTCATTTCAATGGAAACTCTCAAGCCTATGATCATCAAGGTAACGCCAGTCTTGCTGCTGCTGCTGCTGATGATGATGATGATGATGATAATAATAATAGTAAAAAACATAATTATAACAATGATAATAATAATATTGATCGCCATCATCATCATCATAAAAATAACGATAGAATAAACAAAGAACCAAACAACTGCGGGCTAGCCAACAAAGAACCAAACAACAAAGAACCAAACAACAAAGAACCAAACAACAAAGAACAAAACGGTGACGTAATTGACTACAACAACAACAACAACGACAACAACAACAACCACGATAATTATGAATATGTTTATGAAGATTATTATTATGATGACGAAAATGAGAACAAAGAAACTTTAGAGAAGAATTTTAACATTCTCATTTCAGCCTCATACAATCTGGAGAATAAAAAGCACACACACTTGCTTGATGACGCCGTGAGTAAAAAAAATGATAAGTAAGACATTTATTATTATTTGAAATTATTATTATTATTTAAAGTTATCATTTAAAATTATTATTATTAATATAATTATAATTGATTTCAAGTTTGCGACTATTAATTCATATCACAGTTATCGAAGAAAAATGTTAATGGTATGATTTGAAATTGGTAATTAAAACGACGAAGATGACGACGACTACGTGATGATCGTAATGATTATAATAATAATTATTAATTGTAATATAATTATAATAATAATAATTATAATATAATTATAATAATTATTATTATAAATAATATTTCCTTTTTACTAGAATGAAAAGTAATAAAAAAAGTGGCAATGAACATAGTGATAAACTATATGGAGGTATATTACCATCATCATCATCATCATCATTATTATTATTATTATTATTATTAGTAGTAGTAGTAGTAGTAGTAGTAGTAGTAGTAGTAGTAGTAGTAGCAGTAGTAGTAGTAATTTCAGTGTATATTTTGCAATATAAAACCCAAAATAATCACAAAAATATCATGATTAAGTATCAAATGTTACTATTAAATCTTAGCCAGAACTCATGAAAACAAACTACTGACCATTCGGAAACAAGGTAGACAAATTTGGAATAAAATTAACAAAAATATTTCCAATATTTAACTACGGTGATGTGATACTTGGTACTCTTACTCAAGTACTATTCGGCTGCCAATTTCATGTATTTGCACTTGAAACCTAAGTACTTGTTGTTTTACAATGTTCTCCTAGTTGTATTTGATAATTTGATAAATACAAACACAACATCACAAATTTTCACAAAATCGTAGCTAAAAATTTCAAAGATGCTAATATTTTCTTTCGAGGTTTTGACCATTTTTAAAGATTAATAAAAAAATAATTATTTTAAAATATCTCCCAGCCGCTGAAGCTCAAAGAACCAATCAAATACTACTCATCGTCACGTGCTTGTTCACATTCTTCATAATCTTACTCTGCATCGTGTCGATGGTATTTCTAGTGAAGATAAAGCTGAGCAGGAAAGCTTGGAATAGCAGTTAGTAGTACTTTAGTATATTTTAAAAGTTATTTTTGCAGTAGTATAATAAATTTAATTCGTAAATCCAAAATGTATGTTAATTATTTGGATGTAATTTGTGTAGCGGTATTTGTAATAAATTTATAAAGTATTTTTCTTAATATTAAATTGATTCATTTCGCTTATTATTATAAATATTATTATCCTAGCATTAATGTTGTCATAATTCCCATTGTATTGCCAAAGTATTTGGTAGGGAGGTGCGTGTGTAGCAAAGCCATCTCGACTGAATATTAAAAAATGATAAATTATACATAATATAACACAATAATATAATAAATTATTAATAATATAATATAAGCCAGAGATAATTATAGTGAATAATAGTAGTAGTAATAAAATAACTATAAAAGCAGTGGTAGAAACACTCCGAGAAAATATGTAGCCACCGTAAACCCTTGTAATGTTAGCATCGTATGTTATCCGCGCGCAAATTTTTGTTATTGGTGCATCTGATGGATGTTCTATGCTAGAGTACGTATGCGTAAATAATTTGGCAATGTGTGTGCGTGAACGTATGTGTGTTTATGTGTGTGTGTGTTTCTGTGCGTGTGTGTGTGTGCTTTACTTTTCCTCTTTCTTTCTCTCTCTTTCTCTCTCTGTCTCTCTCTATCTCTCTCTCTGTCCCTGTGTTGTGAGTGTGTTAGTGTCTTGACTTCTCTAAGTTTTAAGAAAAAAAACCCGCGTATTTCTACAATATATATATATATATATATATATATATATATATATATATTTCATTTTCATTTCATTTTCAAAGTTTTATTCATAATCAACAACATATCAAATAAGTGAATAAAAGTTATGAAGTTGAGTATGCGGAGACCGAATAAGACTGTTTGTCTTGTGGTGACCACCGCAGGTAGATACATGAATAGTTAATGGAATAAAATAAGGAAAATAACTGAAGCAGAAAGATAATTGAAGATAAATAAGTAAATGTTCGTGTCATACATATATAGACATATAACTATGTAAATGTTCGCTCAGTACATATATAAACACATAAATGTTTAACCATTCATCCGCATCATTTGTTCTAACGTATTCTTATTATAGTATGAGGTGGTGGAGTCGAGATGCAGTGTCAATAAAAAAGCACGGAATTTTGACTTGAAATGTTGTAGGTTTATGATGGCTCTTAGATGGGGGGGTACAAGTTCTGTCCAAATTTTAGGATCTGTTATTTTTATGCTTGGCTGGATTAATTTGAGGCGAGTTTTGTAGATATAGAAGAGAGGGGTGTGTCTAGTGGTTGTAGATTGAACGGAGTTACTTAATGTGTAGAAGTTGATAAAGTGAGGTGGGAGAAGATTGTTGATAAATTTAAAAACGAATAAAGCAGAGTAGTAAAGACAGATGAAGTTAACTGGTAAAATTTTTTTTGCTAGTATGAGAATCGGGTTTGAGGTTATATATATATATATATATAGATGTGTGTGTGTGTGCGTATGCGCGTATGTGTGTGTTAGGGGGTGAATGTATGTGTTTATTCGTCACAATCTTCGTATATCTATATAACAATGAAAATATCATCTAAAAAGTGAAAGAGATGTTATTAATGTTTGTTCCGCTCCAACTTTTTTCAATAGCGTAGCATCATTATGATGAATGTTAGCCCTCGATTTAAAATACAACAGCGTCTGTCTGTCGTCATTTCCGCCATTTTTGAAAACAACTGCGTGGTTATTGTTCAGCCAGTACGTGGTTATTGCGTGGTTATATCTACATATACAGTGGTCGCTGTAATGTTGTTGGTTTCGGAGTTCGGAAGATCATTTATTATGCCCAGTTATCTATAAATACGAGACGACATTTGTTTTGATGTGATTGTATGTTTATGATCGAATGTTTTTTGTTTTTTCGCTGCTCAGTTTGTTTATTTTGTTTGTTTTGCTTAATGTAGATAAAGATGTTTTTGGTCTGCATGCTTTTCCTTCGTATTCACTTTGAAAATTCTCTGTTCCGTTTTCATTTCTAATGATCAATGATATCTGACTTAGTTTTGTGACCTACATTTTGTTATTTAATATTTTTAAAGACTTCTAAATAATTTTTTTAGCAATTTTCACTGAAACGTTAGCACTAAATTAACAATCACTTTTTTTATCTTATTTTATAAAAAAATTTTTATATTATTTTATGAAAACTTTATAAAAATTTTATAGCCTATCGTCAACAACTTAATTAAAATCGGCTACGACATTGGTATAATCTAGATTTATTCATTTATTCGTTTTATTTATCATTTTTATTATTATTTTTATTTATTTTTAATTCCTTTTTTAATTTTCAACAACACAGGAAGGCAACCAGACAGGGAAGAGGAAGATGTATGAATGGTGTCTATAGACGTGGAAGAGGAAGATGTATGAATGGTGTCTGTCCGTCAGTCTGTCTGTCTGGTTGTTTGTTTGTGTGAGTGTGTATATGTGCGTATGTATGTTTGTGAGCATGTGAATATGTACGTGTATATTTGAATTATATGTTTTATGTGTTTGTAAATTTATGTATTTATGTAGTTATTTTTAAAATGGAAGTCTTTAACTTTTAATTTAAAATTTAAATTGCGAATATTTCAATGAGACTTGACGATTTTGTAATAATGTATTTTGAAATAATTTTATTCTCTCGGAATGGAAAAAATTAAATAAAACTGAAAGAAAGTGAAACCTTGTTTTTTTTTAATGAAAAAAAAATTAAAAAAATCAACCTAAATAATAATAATATTATTAATAATTATAATGATAAATTTAAAATTATAACAGTCTAATGATTCAATGTATTAATTCATTGCTTAGTGAAAGTACTCATTAAAATTTCAACAGGTTTGAGATGAACTGTTGAGTAATTAAAAGTGGAGAATGTGTCGAGAGAGGCGAGAGAAAGAAAGAGATGATGGAGAGACAACAAGGAGAGAGTGAGAGTAAATAAAAAAGAATGAAATTTAGACAGACAGATGTGCAAAATGAATTGAAATAAAGAACAAAGGGAGAGATAGAGAGAAATGAGTAAAAAAAGAGATAGTAAAAAAAAGATTTACAAAGTATGAGAGAGAGAGAGAGAGAAAAATAAAAAAGATAGATGAAGAGATAGTATAGAAAAGGTAGGAAGAGAAATAGGAAGAAAAAAGAGTGAGGCCTAAAAACACTACAAAAGAGAGAATAGCGCAAGAAAGATGAAGATAGAAAAGAAAAAAGAAAAAAACAGAAAGAGAGAGAAAGAGAGAGAGAGGAGAGAGAGAGAAAATCAAATTTGAAAAAAAAAGACTAGCATAAATTGTGCTTTCTTAGTTTCTACAATTAATCTTCTAACGATTCATCTACAGTGTAAATTGTAAATTGCCTTGCTGTAATATCGTCATGGCTCCGTTGGGAATATATCCGCCTAGATCAGGGGTGGGCAAACTACGGCCCGCGGGCCACATGCGGCCCGCAAAGCTATTTTATGTGGCCCGCCCGCGTGACCTTGCTCGCTTAATAAAAGGTCGTCAACCAGACATTATGACCAAAAAAAGGAGCCACAAATCTTAAAAAATTCTCCCCGGGTCAAAAAAATTTGCTATTTAAGTACATATGCGGCCCTTCAAAAATAAAATTGTTCTCAATGCGGCCCTCACAGCAAAAAGTTTGCCCACTCCTGGCCTAGATAACTTTTTTGCTCGGCGGGTCGTACGAACATACAGACATGCATCAGATCAGCATCAGATCAGTCAACAGTAGGGAGCTGTTCTTCGCAACTGACCACATTTCGTGTTTGTCGCAGGAACCTCTGTGTGCCGGAAAATATCCAATTGAATGCCGACATGTGCAATTAACGACAAATCAAAGTGTCAATCCACTTGGTGTTTGACTGCTTAGTGTCATTCATCATGTTTTGGTTTTAACATACATAAATACATACATACATACATACAAACATACAAACACATATGAATACATACATACATACACACATACAAACATACATACATACATACATGCATACATACATACATACATACATACATACATACATACATACATACATACATGCATGCATACATACATATATACATACATACATACATACATACATACATACATACATACATACATACATGCATGCATGCATACATACATACATACATACATACATACACACATACATACATACATACATACATACATACATACATACATACATACATACATATATACATACATACATACATAAATACATACATACATACATACATACATATATACATACATACATACATACATACATACATACATACATACATACATACATACATACATACATACATACATACATACATACATGCATGCATGCATACATACATACATACATAAATACATACATACATGCCAAGCACCCTTTTCATGCTTTGCAACCGTGCTAAGAAAATAAAATTTCTTTGGTAGCCAGGATTTCATTTTTCTATTTTAAAATAATTTAGAATAATTGAAAAATTATTCAATAGCTATAATAAGAAAAAGTTATTTTGTCATTTCATTATTGTTTTTATTATTTGTATAAGTGTTTGCAATTAGTGCTAATTAAAACCGTGATGAGGTTATTACTTTTAATTTTGATGAACGAGTGATGAAATGAATGAATAAATACATGAATGAATTAATAAATGAATTAATTGATAAATAAATGAATGCATTAATGATTGATTGATTGGTTAAATAATGAAAAATACTGTGGTTATACTTTCATGTATTCATAACTTATTACCATCTCTGTGTGGTATAATGTAAACTAAACTAAGGATATATCAGTATCGATACTAAATAGTTAGCAATAATTTTACTATTGCAATTTAATAATTTGACTACTTTTAAGACAGACTATAAATTAATGAATTTTTTGTAAAAATCATCAATTTAAAATACACTTTCAATTACACTGGCATAGATGATTTTTTATCACTAATGTTTCGATATAAATTTTAACGCTGATTTCAAATCTTAAAACCGTTACTGTTCTATGACATCGAGTTCCATGGAGAATTATGCTCATAACCGTTTTTGGGTCACGAGAAAAATAAGGGAATTCATAATCCCTTCTGGTGCTCCTGGTGGCAAAAATTTGCAAAAATTTGCCACTTTCAAAACAGATGGTGTACCTTACATCAGGTGATAATAACATGTGCTACTGAAATGATATCAACAATATCACGACCATCTCGATCATCAGCATGAAGTTTAAGATATGAAAATTGAATGCCGTCAATACCAATTGACTAATGTTTTAATAAAATAAAATATAATTGTTTAAACTAGACAGTTTGTGGAAACAAGAGAGTCGTCACAATCTTCCTGGATCTGCAAGTAGCTGACGAAAAGTTCTGCTGCTTTCTCTGATAGGTACTGTCTAGAACCTGGTGAAAAAATATTTTGCATGAGGCACTGGTTTACAAAAATGTATCATATTACACTCGTTACAACCGCTGGATAAGATGAATGAATGATATCTCTACGCATCTTCGCTCCAAATCAGTTATGTTAAAATAAAGGAAGATAGGTTTGTGGACCCTCTGATCCGAAAAATAATAAGGGGTAAACTTTTTCAAGACCTACTAAAAGTAACAGATATTGGAGCATGAGAAGTGCTCAAATCTTTCGTTGACAATTTCTCGTGAAATAATAAGTATAGTTACTGCAAAAATGTTGTTATTCCAATGTATTTCAGAATTAGGGATGTAACAAACACACGCAACCACACACACACACATATATATAAATATATATATATATACACACACTCATATATATACACACAGACACACATACAAACACACACACAGACACATAGATACACGCACCTACACAAACGCGCGCATTTATTTTTAGTAGAAAAATGATTATATTAACTTTTTTTTTTTTTATTTAGGAAAAAAATTTTTTTTCAAAGCACTTATAAAGACGATGAAACTTCCCTTTTGAAGATTTAAATGATGTATTTATTATCAGAACGTTCAGAATAATATAAATTATAATAAAAATGTGATTAAATTATTATTATCATTATTATAATTATTATTATTATTGTTATTGTTTTTATTATAAACATGAATAACGATGAAAATATTATTAAAATTTATTTCAAGATTAATGAAATATATGCACACTTTTTTACACTTAGATATAATATTACACGCACATATACACCCAAACATTTGAATAAACACACACACACACACGACACAACACAACACACACAACACACACACAACACACACACAACACAACACACATGCAAAAACATATAAACAACCATCCCAAAATCAAAACATCAACAACCAACTGAAGAAAAAAAGTCAACTACATCGACAATACTATATTTTAACCTACACACCTACACACACACTCACACAAACGCACGCACACACATACACACAAATATACACTCCCACACATCGTAAATTTGATTTTGCGTTCAATATACAATAGACTACACCACGTCCGGGAGAATTATTTCCAAAATTTTTTTTTCAACTGAAAAATCTTTTGTTTGGAATTTTATAAAAATTAATTAAATTTTATTACAAATAAATTAAGCGTACATGATGGTTGAAATGAATTATTCAGTAAATATTTTTTAGTTTAAATCATTTTCCATTTTATTTTTTTGCAGCATTTTTATTTTAATTTTTGATTTGATGTTCGATAAGTTAAATCATTTCTAGGATGATTATTAGGATGATGTGCTGTACGTGAAGATTACGATGATGTGATGATGACACTGATGATGAAGGGGTGATGGTGATGATGATGATGAGATGATGATGGTGACGTTGTAGCACTTACTGGTTTCAAATGCAAAGCAATCCCTCCCCGTCTATCGAATCGACTGGTCAGATAAAAATAGGACGATGACGACGACGATGAAATTAATGATGAATATCACGGTGACCACAAGAATGATAATAACCTCAATAAATATCATGATGAGAATGATTATAAGATAATAATGAACTGAAAAATTAATATACATATTGTTATACTGCTCAAGAACACTCACATATGACAGCGTTAATTATTTAGTTGATTTTTCATAAGCCGGCTGACTGACTGACATTTTAATGGGAGAATGAAATTTTTAAAAGTTTTTTTTCTTTCAAAATTGTTGATTTAAACCGGAAAAAAGTACATCATTTTAAAATAAAAAAAACTTAAAAACACCCAAAAATGTCTAAAATAATTGAGGTGCAATTAAATTTTTTATGCAATTTAATCTTGACACCTTGTCAAACGTTTTTTGGCTTTCGATGGTTTTATTTCAAAAAATATTTTTCGTCAGAAAGTAGTAGTAGTAATATTCTTAATCATTGTAGTAGTAGTAGTAGTAGTAGTAGTAGTAGTAGTAGTAGTAGTAGAAGAAGAAGAACTTGCTGATTTTAAGTTTATTGGTTTGGTCAAAAAGAGAAAGAGATATATTCACAAAGGCTCTAAAAATCAATTCAATAAAAAATTATTTAAAGTGATATAAAATATATACTAATTTAATCTGATCAAATTCTTAAAAATTAATCAATCATTTAGACTTTGTGATTGCAAATAGAAAACTTTAAAACAAAGATTAGTTTTTCGCAGGCACGTATTGAAAGGAAGTGAAGATGATTGATGCAAATAAAAAATGATAAATTTATGTATGCGCTTGTGTGTGTGTGTGCGCGTGTGTGTGTGTGCGCGTGTGTGTGTGTGCGCGCGTATTCGTGCATGTATTATTTATTCAGATGTGTTTTAACGGAATAAATTAAGTCTACACCTACTATTAAAAATTTCCTATCTGCATTTGTCAAACGCTGATTAAAATTTTATTTTATTAATGACATCAGAGCTTTATGTCAACGCATTGGCAACTACTACTACTACTACTGCTACTACCACCATTACTGCTGCTGCTGCTTCTACTACCACTGCCACCAATTATTTTTACTTCAGGTACATTCCACAACCAGCCAACTTACCCTTGTAAAATAATCTTTCATTAACGTTTAGAGAGAGAAAAAATTCTAATTAATTACATCCAATATATTATTGTTTTGAGATATACAAATATGTGACATTAATTAATCACATCAACTATGCTAACAACATTAAGAATATTAACGACTCTACTACTATTACTACTACTATTACAACTACTACTGCCACTACTACTGCTACTACTAATACACTACTACTGCTTCAATTGCTGCTGCTACTACTACAATCATGATGATTTATCTGGGTCTTCAGAAAAAATGAATAGTTGTCATTGTACGTAAGTTAAGGTAAGAGCTATTGAATATTGTTATTTATAAGGTCAGTCTGTGGCCTACGAACTCAATAATCTTCAGTTTTTGGGTGGAAGTTTTTCTGATAATTTTTCGTTTTGATTTTTGTGTGAATGAATGAATGAACAAACGAACAAACAAACGAACGAACAAATGAATGAATGAATGAATAAAAGTGTTTGACCTTGAATTTATTATCAGTGTGCTGTGAAGTAGCAGAGGTAAATCATTTTTTCAATATAGAACGCTGGAATCAGTTGCGATTTTTGTTTCGCTTTTGATAAATTTCTTTAACACGGTGTGCGATGATTCGCGTGGGCTAAATGAATGCTAAAAATGAAAGTGATGCTTGTTTATGGAGAAGATAGAGTCTAAATTCTGTTTTATTAGTTTTCTGGTTCGAAGCCACACAATGCTACCACTTTTCAAGAATAAATGTTGGGTGTGGTTGTGGCTATCTTTGCGGTGGTGGTGGTGGAGTAGTAGTAGTCGTCGCCTTAGTAGTTGTAGTAGTAATAATAGTAATAGTAGTTGTTGTTGTTGCTTTAGCTGGTTTTTTGTTCTCAAAAGCGTATCAGAAAAATCTAACTGATGGTTGTATTGGAAGTTTTATCTTTGTTGAATTTTTTGATAAGAAAAACTCGTTCGTACGTGTTTTCATTATTGTCGCTGTGAAGATGCGTTAGAGTTTTTCATTGTCCGTCGGTTTTTTTTAGATTTTGTTTGTCTGTCTGTTTGTTTGTATGTTTGTTTTATTTGCATGTCTGCTTGTTTGTTTGTTGTATGTCAGTATGTTGGCTTGTTGTCGATGTTTTTATTTGTTAATTTGTTATACATGATAACTTGTTCATTGCCATTAGAGGCCAATGGCTGAATCGTGCAAATGGGGACCTGAGTGTTATTGCTGTGGTTATTGTTATTGTTATTGAGATATATTGCTTGGAGAAAGTATATTTTTTCTAATTTGATAAAATATCTTGAAGATTTTTTTACAAAAGTATTTTAAAATTATAGTTTTGAAAAATAGAAATTATCTGCTGTTTATGTATTAGTAATGTTACTAGTAGTTGTTTTGATTTAAGTTAAAGGAATCAGGTGAAAATACAATAATAATAGTTCAGTAACACTTAATGTCAGATACACATTTTATCAAAATTATAGGGAAAAGTATATTAAATGTTTTCAAAATTAATTTTAAAAATGCTAAAAAAAACATCCCGAAGACATCTGGAAACATGGAGAACTTTTTTGGTTTTTCCATGAAAAAGTTATCAAGAGATAGGAGAATAATAAGGTACCAATGCGAGTCTGAATAAGCCAGCCCGAAGCAGTTCTCGACCGATTTTTTACTTAAAAACGTCATCTCCATGAAATAATCCCTACTTTTGCAACTGAATTTTTTCATAAACATCTTCATAAAAAGTTTTTAGACGTTATATACTGTAGACAGTATTTTTACTCACCTAACCCACGAAATAAGTATGAAATAAAAATATCTATTTGACCATAATTGTATTTGTTTATGAAGTAACGCTGATTGTAGCTATATCAATGATATCAGTTGTAGTAATAGAAGTAGTAGTAGTTGTAGTAGTAGTTGTAGTAGTAGTAGTAGTAGTAATAGTAGTAGCAGTATTAGTAGTTGTTGTAGTAGTAGTAGTAGTAGTAGTAGTAGTAGTAGTAGTAGTAGTGCTAGCAGTAGTAGTTGTTGTAGTAGTTTTAGTAAGAGTAGTAGTAGTAGTAGTAGTGCTAGCAGCAGCAGTAGTAGTAGTAGTAGTTGTTGTTGCAGTAGTAGAAGAAGAAAAATTTGTGGTATTATTAAAGTACTTAAAGCACGTAATAAATAGCAGCAGCAGTAGTAGTAGTAGTAGTGGCAGTGATGGTACATATGTTTACTGGGAATACTGTATATGTTTTTGTTGTTGGTTTTTTAGTTTTTTCACGTTTTAAACTAGAATTTATACCCACATTGGGAGATGAGGAAGTCGACATAGTAAAAATTGAAAAAGGTTAAAAAAAGAAAGAAAAATAACCAGAAAAACTAGCAAAAAATTTACAGCCCTGCAGCTCAGACATGATTGATGAGTTAAAAAGATAGGATTAAACTGTTAAGAAAACCTCACGTCAATTTTTACCCTATCTACATCTTTTACAAATAAGTTGATTTTTTGAAAAAAAATAAATTTATTTAAATAGTGTCTTAATAAATTACAATGTTTTAATTTATTTAAAAAAACTTAAAAATTTAATAAACAAAGCAAAGATCAGTAGTTACATTTCTCTCATTTTTATTCGGAATCATTTTTTTTCTATTAGCGGCCTTTATTGCATCTGTATGTTTGTTCTGCTTTTCAAAGCTGTCTAGTCTTTCATTGTTTTGTTTGATGTAAAAATTTATTTTTTTTTAAAACCATACATACCCACACACACATGCATGAACACACACACACGCACGCACACGCACTAATTTATATAATACAAAAATAAAAAAGGTTTTTAGAATTATCATCTTTGTACGTAGATAAAGTCACCTGATGAGCAAAATTAGCCTAAAAACAATTATAATTAATCTCTTTATTTTTGACAAGATTTTTATTTAAAAACATTCAATTAATTAATTAATAAAAAACAAATAAATGAATAAGTAAATAAGTAAATAAATAAATATAAAAATTGAATGAAAAAAATTGTCAGTTTAGTTTCCTTTGACAAAACATTGATGAGAAATGATTGATGCAAGACATCCGTCCATTGATTGTACATTGAAGTGACCAAAGCTCAAACACTCAAAACTCTTGATTGATGACGACCGCAAATATTCCAACTTAATGTTTTTGTTTGTATATATTTGAATGTGTGGTGTGCATGTGTAGATACGTATGTATGAAAGTAATTGTGCATATGTGTCTGTAAGCGCCTTTTAAAAAGATATATATGTGTGTGTGTGTGTGCGCGCGCGCGTGTGTGTATGTGTGAGCAATGCCTTATGATCAATTTTTCCATATTTTTTGTCTCTAATAACGCATACAAACACACATACAAACACACACACAATCACATTCACAATCACATTCACAATCACACACACACAATCGAACACACACCCATACAAACAAACACAAAAACAAACATAAATGCAATCACACACACACACACACACTCACAAACAAACACACATACATATACCTTTACTGTAGACTAAATTCAGCGAAGTGTGTAATTTTATATTTTTATTCTTCATTTTTTTCATGCTTGGGTTAATTTCTTTTGAAAATAAAATTCATTTCTCTAGGAGTTATTCAGTTTGATTCAAAAATAAATTTTTTCATGTTTTTTTCCTTTAAAAATTATTTTCAGTTATTAATTTCAAGATTTTTTGATGAATAAATGTTTATATAATATAAATTAAATGTAAAAGTATACCAATACAAACATCTCATACAACTGGCTGATCCAGACAACTTTGACGGGTGGCCAAGAAACTAACCAATCTTGTACTAGTTAGTAACTACTGGGACTGAAAATAGACTAGTAATTTTTTTGTTTAATCACGTCAATTTTTGGTTAATTTTTGACTAAAAACAGCTTACAACGGGGCCAAGACCTGCTTAAATCCGCTATTGCAAGAATCTAGTGAAAAACAACCAGCTTAAATATCCAAACCAGCGTCACCTCTCCCAAAAATTGAACCATAGCGCGTAGTTTATAAGAATAACTGTTCGGTCAATTAAAGATAGTATATGTAAAAAATGATGGAATTTCCATTACTAGGTCATACATTTTTATGCTCACAAAATTAAGTACTACATAAATCTAATAAGAAACCACCAGCTTAATTTACTATATCAGCGCCGCCCCGCCCAAGATCCGCCACTGTGTGTGTTTGTGTGCGTGTGTGCGTGTGCTTGTGTGTATGTGCGTGTGCGTGTGTGTATGTGTTTCATTTAATATTTTTGTTGGTGTTTTATAATAAATTTCTCCCATGAATCTAACTACAATACAACAAGTCTTAATAGGTGAATAAAAGCTTTCGAGACGTTTTTGGTTTTCTTTGTATAAATAACCCCAAATAAAATTTTCCTAAAAGTTTTAGACAAAAAATGAATTTTTTACAAATTTGCATGAACAAATAAATGGCACCGAGCTAACATTTTAAAGAACTTTTTTCTGAGAAAATTTATTTCAGCTCTGGTCTTTTTGTTTTCATTTACATTTCATGATTTCTTTTTCTATTATTATTGTTAATATTTTTAAGTTTATTTTAAAATAATGATAGAAAATTAAGAATAAATAAAATTTTGGTAGAGTTTGATACGAAAAGTCAAAAAATCAAATTACTTGGCAAAATTTTTCTGTAAATTTTTCCGTTTAGAACGGTGTTTTCATCTATAAAAAAAATTTTGAGTATTACAAGTAATTAAGCATCGTGTAATGGCTAAATTTTTCAAAATAACAAAAAAATTATCGCTGAGGCTCCCCATGGCCTCCCTAAGTTTGCCACTGGTTTGACTTTTATATTTCATTACTTCAAGTTAAATTTTCGCACTTAAATTTTTCTTACAAATACCTTAAAAAGAAAAAATTATTTAAACTGAAAATTGAACTGTCTAAAAATAATTATTCAATTTTTTTTATGGGCACATTTTTTTTAAGAATTTATTTTTTCGATGAATTCATGTCTACCATGCTGGCCAAAAGTCGTGCAATGCTGCTTTTTTTATGTTTATGATCGTAAAAGGTAACTGGAATCTGATCAAATTTCAGTGGGAATGTAGAAACTTTTGATTAATATTCATGAGGTGATGGATTAAAGTCCGATGATTTATTGTACTGAGGCGAAGTTTTCCATGTGTAACCCGGTGAAAAGCATACCGAAATCGAGAAATTTTTTAATATTTTATGAAAAAGAACGCAGTAAATGTATTGAAATTTTTGAATACAAACATAAATACACACACACACACACACACACACACACACATGACGACACTTCCACCAAAAGATACATACATCTCCAAAATCTTACACCAACACACACACCCACACACAACACACAAACCTTTCTTCCTACATACCTACACAAGCACTACACACACACATACACACACACACTCACACAAACACACACACAAAATTTCCACAATCAAAAACCTATAAACAAACATATACACACAAACAAACAAATATCTACATAAAACTCTACAAAAACTAACTCTTGAAACCATAAACCAATTACATACTTACAAACATCTTTATGTATTAATGTATATGTATGAATGTATGTGTGTCTGTATGCGTGTATTTGTGTTAGTTTATCTTTATTTATTTTTTTCTCTTTGACACACATGTTTAATGTGTGCCATTAAAAATTCTTTAAAGGTAGCTGGATAATTTTATTAGGAAAAATGATAAATGGTTTCACAAATTGTTCCGTACTTTAACACATGTGTGTAAGTGTCGTGTTTTAAGGAGTGTGGGTGTGCAAAATAGTGTACAGGTTATAGATTTTGTGTGTGTAAGTTTGTATGTGTTTGTGCGTGTTTGGTTGTATGTGTGTATGTTTGTAAATATGCGGTGTGTATGTGTAATTTAATATGTGTCTTTGTGCTTCTTTATGTGCGTGTTTGCATGTATAATAGCATGTATTTGATGTATTTGGGATGTATATGTGTGGATGTGTGTATATTATTATTATCATCATCATCATTATAATGGCTGGCTTATTATTATTATTATGATTATGATTATTATTATTATTATTATTATTCACCACTTATGGAGCGCCAATTACAATGTAAAATTTATCAAAAGCGCTCTCAAAATGCTAGCACAAAAACAATGCTAGGTTGAAAACAAATAAGTTTCTAACAGTCTTCTGAATGTCAACAAATTTAAACTAGGATGCCCTAAATGGCTTGGGGGGATTGTTCCATATCCTAGTAGCTAAAACAGCAAAATTTCTAGAACCCATCCTTAACTGGCTTGTCTGTACGGCCAGAAAATTTGACTCATCAGATCGCAAAGTGACATAATGAGGTACTCTTCTATCAAATATCTAGATGCCAGGTTGTTGATGCATTTGATTAAATATTATTACACATGTTTTAAACCCGACACGATTTTTGATAGGCAACCAATGTAGTTGTATGAAAATTGGTGAGATGTGATCGTATTTGAAGGTGCCAGACACAGCTCTTTACCTATATATATATTTTTACAATATTCTATAAATTCTACCAAATGTTTGGCATTAATATGATTGTAGTTTCTCAAGAATTAGAAGTTAAAAGGAAGGTAGTTCTAGAATTGTAACGAACTACAAACATATTAACGCCAAACATTCGGAAGAATATATAGAATATTGTAAAAATTATGGTCTATTACCAACACTATATATATATACACACACACACATGTGTGTATGTATGTGTGTGTGTATAGATGGGTATGTGTAACAGTATGCGTGTATGTGTGTGTAAGTGTAATTGTATTTACGCTTCTTTGTTCGTTAGCATGTTATTATTATTTTTCTTCCTACCTTACATCATATTTCTCTATTCAGGCAAGCGTTGATGATTTTGAAAAATGATTGATTGACTTTTCAGCTTCTCTACATGCATGTGTGTGTGTGTGTGTGTATGCGTGCGTGTTTGTGTGTGCATGTGTGTGTTTCACTGGAATTCATGTACTCAGAATGAAAACTTATTAAAAATTGAAAAGTTTTTACAACGATTCATTTAAAGGTTGATTTAAAAAATGTGCAAACTTGAATTTAAATCCTGTGCATTTGTGAGATTTTCATTTTGAAGTAAAGGTTTAGAAGAAAATCATTCATCATTTGGAAACATTTCTTCCGATAAAAATATCTAGATGAGTCAAATATGCTCATCTATATCTTTTGTGGACGGGTCTAATATGTTGTCGGGCTAATGAGGAAAGAGCCCTACCTTGCCTGTTAAAGTTTGAGCCTACACACACACACGCACACACGCACACGCACATGCACACATACAAACAAGCTCGCATGCACACATACGCACACATACGCACGCACGTGCACACAACATCAGATTAACGCTTGGTAGATACATCGTTCATGGCAAACTGATATGGAGAAAGTTATTGCACAGGGTCTAATTGGAGCGAAACTCGTATACAATGGAAAAAATTTATTTTTCAAAATAACAGATAAATAAATGAAAAATAATGTGTGTAAAAATAAACTTTGGTTTAAAGTAAATTTTGAAACTTTTGAAAATTGTTTTTGATCAGACCAATACTTCAGCTTAGGACAAACACACAATTGAGATCAGACAAATAAATAAAAATTATTTTTAAAACTTTTTCCCGCTCAAAACTAAAAACCTGCCCAAATATTGAAAGTATGAATTGCTACTACTACTAATACTACCATTACTACTACTACCACTACTACTGCTACTACTACTAGTGTCTCTGTTGCTCTGCTGTTGCTACTACTACTACTACTACTACTACTACTACTACTACTACTACTACTACTACTACTACTACTACTATTACTACTACTACTACTACTACTACCACTACTACTACTCCTACTCCTACTACTACTACTACTCCTACTACTACTACTGCTACTACTACTACTACTCCTACTCCTACTACTACTACTCCTACTATTACTACTGCTACTACTACTTCTTCTACTACATTTACCGCTTCAGTTCTACTACCACACGCGCATGTCGCAAACTTTGGTCACAAAATTTTATAATGATTAAAGGAGCAATCTTCAAGCATTCGACTGGCTTGAAACGTAGCAAAGTAATCCAGTTACTTTTTATTTTCTTACATTTAATAACCCTAATTAATGTAAATACTGTACGAGTGATTCTATGGTCTAACGCAAGAGTGGACAAAGTACGGCCCGCGAAGTTATTTTATGCGGCCCGCGAGGGCCTGTTCGCGCCAAAAAAAACCACAAATTTAAAAAAAATTTTACTCCAGGTTTATATGAGTAAATATGCGGTTCGGCTCTTCAAAGGTAAAACAGTTCTCAATGCGGCCCTCACAGTAATAGGTTTGCCCACTCTTGGTGTAACGGTTAGGATGCCTGGCAATGCTTTTGCAGTAACTCTGTTCGAATACAGAAAGATCCCCATCTATCCATCTATGTTACGTTACACTAAACTACTAAAAAAAACTCAAATTGGATGGATTCAGAAATAACGAACGGCTTGAAAAATTAAAAAGAAAAATCTTAAATAGGCTTTGAAATTGAAATGAAACTTAACATTTCAAAAATTAAAATATAAGGAAATGGAAAACTGAAACAAATAAAAAAAAACCAAACAAAAAGCTAGAAACCAGAAAAATAGACATTTATTTAATGACCATGTTCACCGCACATATAACCGCAAGCATGACGAGTCAAAATATTATGTTCGTTTTTTTCTGTTTTTTTTTTGTTTAGTTTGGTTTTGTTTTGCTTTGTTTTTTTTGTTTCGTTTGTTTTGTTATGTTTGTTTTGCAGTAGCAGCTTGAATGGCTGGTGGGCAAAAAGTATGAAATGGAAAACATAATGCATCTTTATGTTGGATGCTTTTATCCGTGGAAATACGCACATACTGTTTATAAATATCTATAGGCATTAATCATTATGAATGTAAATAAACACACACACGCACGCACACGCACGCACGCACATGCACGCACACGCACGCACGCACACACATATAAAAAAACATTTCTTCTTATTTTTGTTAACAAATTTGCTAGATTGGATAAATGAATACAAATGAACAAATGAAAGGATTGAAGATTCGCAATGTAAAAATAACAAGCCGTACACGCAAACATACACACAAACACACAAACACACATACACATACATACACACACTAACAATGCAAAACATACAAAGCAAACCAAATATACAAAAAACCAAGCAAAAAGACCAATAACAGATAAACACACCAGTTGCCTCAAATTGCAAAAAAAAACTAAAGCGATTGAGGAAGGCTGCTAATGTTGTTTATAGGGAATGTACGTGCGTTTGTATGTTTGTAATTTTGTATGTTTGTTACTTGTATGTTTGTTTGTGTGTATGTATGTATGTATGTATGTATAAATGAATGTATGTATGCACGTATGTATGTATGAATGTTTATAGTTTTTATGACGATGTCCTTTTGTTACTGATAATGATAATGAATAAGATTAAGAAAAGATGGAGATGGCTATGTTAATGATGAAGAAGAAGAAGAGGAAAAAAAAGGAGAAGAAAAATAAATAGATAATGATAACTACTACTAATCCTACCTGCGTTGTTGTATTATATTTTTTTCTAATTTTACACCTGATAATTACACGCTAAAATGAACCAGACATCAGTCTGTCTGTCTGCCGTTCTGTCTGTCAGTCTGGCTGTCTGACTACCTGTCTTTCTGTCTAACTATTGGTATGTTTGTGTGCGTGTGTGTGTTCGTGCGTGTGTGTGTGTATACGTGTTTCCTTTGAAAAATTTTTCATTTTTGCGGCCGCCTTATTCAAATTCTTCTGTCAATCAAATCTCCAAGGTTTAAATCAGAGGAATTTTTAATATAAAATAAATGCTAATAGTAATATTGAATTTTTAGTAGCAGTAGAAGTAGTAGCATTAGTGGTTGTTGTAGTATTTGTAGTTGTGGTAAGTGTGGCTGTGGCATTTGTAGCTGCAGAAAGCGTTGCTGTAGCATTTGTAGTATTAGTAACTATAGTATTTAACACTTTAGCGTTGTAAGTAATTAAACAAATATGAATGAGAAAATGTAGTAGTAGTTGTTGTTGTAACAGTTGTTACAGAAATAGTGGCTGTGCTTGTGGCTGCTGCAGAAGTAGTATTAGTGGTGGTAGTAGTAGCTTTCGTATTAGCGTTTGTAGTAATAGTTGCCGTTGAGACGCTGATGACAGGTTTAAAAAATTTGAAAGCGAAACAAAAAAAATAAGAGAGTTTCTCTAATAGAATGTCCAATGACGTTTTTAAATCCTTTTTCGCTTCTTATTATTTTTATTATTACTTTTATTATTATTATTATTATTATTATTATTATTATTATTATTATTATTATTATTATTATTATGCCATCTACTGTGAACGCAATAACAATTGAACTGTTCGTTTAAAACTAATCATATCTCGTTGTACTCGTTTATTTCAAATGATGAACATCGTAGAATACTATTGTATTTAATTTAATTTAAATAAATTTATCTATTTTATTTTATTTTATTAGATTTTAATTAGACTTTTATCTCATTTTACTATATTTCATATTTTTCTAGAAATAAAAGAGAGTTCACATTATTATTATTATTGTTATTATTATTATTATTATTATTATTATTATTATTATTATTATTATTATTGTTATTATTATTATATCGTGTTTTCTGTCCGGGCAAATGTCATATTATACATGACACAAATCCATTTAAATTAGAGATTAACATGACGAAGAACAATAGGACTGATTATTATCTTCTACCACCACTACTACTGCTGCAGCTTTGACTGTTACTACTTATACTGTTACTGCTGCTGCTTCTACTACTACGATAACTACTATTATTACTACTACTGCTACTACTACCACAAGTTCACTTCTATTACTAATACTACTAATATTATTATTACTACTATTACTGCTACTACTACTACGGCTACTATTACTATTATACTATTTTTAAAAAAAGGTTATTGAAAATGTTTTAGTTTTTGAGTCAGTATTAATCAATAATTTTCCATATTTTTTAGACAAACTTTTTGAAAATTCTTGCCCAAAAAATGTTTGTTTTTGTTTTGAAAAATTTTCTTCCACGTATTAATTATTTTAACGTATCCATCTAAGTTAGAGTCCGCAACTTTGGCAATCAATCTTTTAATCATTCAATTATTCACTTTGTTGCATTTTCCATCTATTAAAATTAGTAAATTTTTAAAGCTACGCTTTTGTAAGTTTATATGTTAGTCAAATTACGGGATTTCAACTTTGCGAATTTAGAAAACAACTACTATTTTCATTGCGTAAATCGTTAAAGTTTAATCAGTATTTCATAGGTTTCCACGAAGACGTATGGCTTCATATTTGTTTTCATAGGGAATTTTGTAATGAATAAATGGTTGGTATTGTGGATAGACAGACGAATTAATGGATGGTTAGATGGATCGATTGATTAATAGACGAGTGGATGAATGAATGGATGAATTAATGAACGAGTGAGTGAATGAATGATCCATTGATGAATTAGATGGATGGATGTGCATTTGAAAGTTAATTTTGGTTACAAAAATAAAAATGAAAAAAAAGTTATTTAGAAAAAGAATTTTCAATCACCCGTCAACCGTTGTCATAATTGCATGAAATTTCTGCTCAAAGTATGGCTCGTGTTTTCTCCTGATATTGAATCATTCCGCAGCCGCCAACAAGAAAAAATATGACTTTCTTTTGATTGTAATTATTTTTTTCGATTCTTTCAATTTTTCTCTCTCTCTTTTTCTTTCTTTCTCTCTCTTTCTTTCTATCTCTCTTTATTTCATTCTCTCTCCCTCTTTTTCATTTTTCTCTTCTTTAAAGTTTCGTTTTTTTTATTTCAACTTTAGATGTACTGTTACATTTGACAAAATTTTGAAATGACGATTTTCAAGCTGAAAATAGTTTAATTTAATGGATTTTTCAACATAAACATCTACCTACACACACAAACACACCACACACACACACACACAACTACTCATACACAATCTTTCTTTCTTTCTCTCTACAACACACACACACACACACAACCATTTTTACATTTCATGAGTAATAAAAACCTGGATTATTCCAGAACCCCACCGCAGATCAAAATGCTGATGTGTAGCGATTTAAATAATTAAGTCCCATATGGATATACATTGAGAAAAAATACGTTCTCATTACGTATTTACGAATGCATATAGGTGGGTGCGAGATTGTATGCTTACATGTGTGTACATGTCTGTGTGTGTATGTGTTGTGTGTATGTGTGCGTGTTGTGTGTGTGTATGTATTTTTGTGTTGTGTGTGTATCTGCGTGCGTCCGTCTGTGAGCTGATGAAATAACTTTGAAATTTTACATCATGCTTATGGCTGCTTTTATTTTCTTAGATTTTTTCAAATTCGAGATTTTGAAAATTTATTTAGAGCTAAAAAACTCATTTTAAAAAAATTATTTCTAATTAAAAAAATTAAAAAATGAAAAATGTTAATAAAAAAATAATTGATAAAAAATGCTTTTTTACATGCTGACGTTTCATGCTTTGTCAATGCTATTGAACTGGTTACATCAAAGATTTTATGGGAAACATTTTTTTGTGGGTAAATGCGTTCGTGTGTTTGTTTGTACGTGTGTGCGTGCGTGCGTGTATTTATGCGTGTTTGTGTGTGCGTGCGCGGTTGCCAACATAATTGAAACAAGGATGAAAGATTGAAACCATATCTTTTTAATGACATTCTGAACAACAACAACAAACAAACATACAAACGAACAAACAAACAAACAAACAAACAAACGAACTAACGAACAAACAGATGAACATGAACATCCATTGACATTGATGTTGATAAACAACACTCCACATAACGACATCTGCCGTTATCGTTGTAATACAATTTCAATCATTTATCACTCACCGATCATCAATAAATAAACCTTTTTTTCTGAATATTGAAAAAAATTTATTTTATTATTATTTTATTTTTTTTGTTCAAAACTCGAAAATTTGAAAATACACCCACCTACACACACACACGCACACACACACACACATACACACAAAAAGTTACATACGCACACACCAAATATTCACACAGGCACACACGCATTCCACATATATAACAGTTCTTGTACGAGACTTTCAATCATTTTGTTTGTTCAAATTTTTTTCGAAGTTATTAAAAAAAATTCAATTATTTACTTGACAGATAGAGGAAAAACGAATTCTGTACAAATCCCTCAATAAATGTAGAAATATTTTCAAAGTATTATTATAGGATGGAAACAACAAATTAATAATCAGTTGAAACAACAAAAAATAATACAACAACAACAACCACAGTATCTTTAACAACACCAGACAACAAACAACAACAACAGCCACAACAAAAACAGCAGCAATAGCAACAAAATCTACAACAAAACAACGCAAACACCATTTCAATTAAAATTAACAACTAACCTATTATGACGACAACTGTATATCCAACATTATTACAACAAACAAACTTCTACCAACAACACCAACATCTACAACAACAACAACAACAACAACAACTATACAACAACCTCTTCCAGCCCAACGACTCAGAACAGCAACATGTAGAAGAAGAAAAACAGCAGCAATGTTTCAACGTCACCGACAATCTCAACTATTCTCCGACCTTCATCTTCTTCAAAATCATCGTCAACATTTACCTCGTTACGTTCGTCGTCATCGTCGGTCTCATCGGTAACATATTTTCGATACTCGTATTGAAACGAGACAAAATTACCGACATAAAGCAGCGCAGCTCTACAAATTACCTGCTACAGGTCCTATCGGTAATCGATTCGATATACTTGATAACATGCATGTACATTCAGGCATTCAAAACGGTCCACGATAATACGGACTATATGGCATACTCTCAGGTCCGTACGTATTTTTCATTAATCGGACCGGTTGTTTGGGCCGTTAGTTCGACCGCTTCGACGGCTGCAGTCTGGGTGGTACTGCTGATAACGTTGGATCGGTATTTGGCGGTCTGTCGACCTTGGAAGGTTAAATGGAGGTCGGGGAAAAACTCCGGAATATCCGTGTTTGTGATCGTAATTTTGGCCATCTTGTATAACTTGCCCCGTCTATTTGAGAGGACGTCGATAACGCTGCCACTCTGCGGTCAGTGGAGCGAAAGTAGTGGCTATTTCCTGTCGCTAGATGTGGTCGATGCAAATGTCAGCGACGGAGATGAGCTGTCGCTCGTGTCGGGTAGTGGTTCTCGGTATGGAAATCATGACGATTATTACGAAGATGGTCGGCATGGAGGTAGTCATGATGACGTATTAATAAAAAATAAAAAAGATGACATTCTTATAATTAACGATAATAATAAGAATACAAATAGTTATGATGGTGATAACAATGGCTGGAACATCAAAAGGAAAGTTAAAATAGGCGCTATAGAAATCGCCCGTAATATTAAAAAAAATTATAGAGAAACTCGCAAAAAGAGATTCAATTATTCAAACCATGAGGTGAACGAAAAAAATAAGAATAAAAATAAAAACGTCACTCGATGTATGTCCTGCCATCTATACAACAAAAATGACGAAATTGCTTATAACAACAACAACAACAACAATAATAATAATAATAATAATAATAATAATAATAATAATAATAATGAGTATAATAATATCCATATTCACAACGTCAACAATGATGATGATAGGAATAAAAATTCAGAACAGAAAAATTACGTCTGTGCGTTTTATCGCGTCGGTAAGTCGAACTCGACGAATCGAGTGGCGCTAATTTATGACGGTTCGCGAATCGTAAACTCGCGCGTCCTATTTGAAAATAAAATTCTTCCGCACTTGTCGGTAAGGGACTTTGAGGTGATTATTAAATTGCCAAGTTTGAGGTCTGATATTCAGTTCGTATGTTGTAATAACAACAGCAACATCAAGAATAGTAATAATGATGACGATGATTGTTACAACAACAACAACAACAACTGTGATGATGATGACGATGATGATGATAATGATGACGATGATGATACCAGTTATGCTACTAAGACTGTTTACTGTATTTATGCCAAAGACTTTATTTCGGCTTTTTTAAAGAATTTTCCAACAAATGTTACTACTACAACTACCACTGCCGCTACGATTATTAATTCAAGCGCTGCCACTACAACTACCACTACTACAAATATTATCATGTTATCTACCAGTATTGATTATCATAATACTTATATTACGCCAACAAATAATAATAATAAAATTGAAAATAATGATAATAATAAAATTGTAATTACTAATAACATAGTTATAGATAATAATATTTATGATGATAATGATGATGACCAAAATAATTATAAAACTATAAATTCAAGGCAAAAGAATCCAAATCATCTTGGAAAACTAGACCAGTTGAAGAACGAACGAAAGAGAAATCACGACGATGACGACGATGATAATGATGATGATAATGGGGATGATGATGATGATGATCACCGTGGTGGTGGTGGTGGTGGTGGTGGTGATGATGACGATGATGGCTACGCCATGAACGGTTTAAGTGGCAATAATAACAAAGTCAAGAAATTTAAAACTATAAATAAATTTAATAACGGGCGACTGGCTAGAAATAGAAGTAACAACAACAACAACAACAAAAAGAGCAACAAAAACAACAACAAAAAGAGCAACAAAAACAACAACAACAACAACAACAACAAAAACAACAACAACAACAAAAATAATAAGTATGATGACGACGACGACGATGACGATGAACGTATTCTTGATCCTAAAATATTTCGAACGGGAGACAGCTGTCCTAATTGTTGCAGGTATGTATGTGTGCGTGAGTGGGAGTATATTTAATTGTGGTGATGATGATGTCATAATAATAATAATAATAACAATAATATTTTTATTATTTATTATTATTATTATTACAATAATAATAACAATAATAATTATAAAGACAATAATGATTATGATGATGACGACGACGATGACGATGATTCGCTGATAGCGGTGAAGGTTATGACGATAATGATGAAAATGATGGTGATGATGACGACGATGATGATGAGGAGGAGAAGGAGGAAGAGGATGACGACGATGACGTCACCGTTCACTAATCTTCTAATCTACCCGTACCGACCAGAAACAAAAGAGGCAAATGCATCAGCGGTTCGATCAACGTTTTGAATTCTCACAAAAACAATAGTAATAATAATAAAAATAATAATAACATTAATAAAAATAACAATAATAAGAATAATAAGGATATTTATAAACTCTCCTTTCAAATAAAGCCCGCGGAAATAGATAGCTCGGTCACCATTGCTAGCAAGTCTCATGTGAAGCGACTTTACTTGAAAATGGCTTCTTATTCATCATCCTCATTTTCATCACCACCACCATCATCGTCATCATCATCATCTTCGTCGTCGTTATCATCATCATCGTTATCACCACCATCAGTATCATTATCATCATCACTATTTTTATTAGAATCGTCATCATCATCATATTTATCACTCTCATCATCATCATCATCATCATTGTCGTTATTTCCATCAACGTTATCATTATCAACCTTTTCATCATCATCATCATCATTATTATTATCGTCAGAGATACCATCATCATCACAGATACCATCATCATCATCATCTTCATCACAGAGACCATCATCATCATCACAGGCACCACCACCATTGTCGTCGTCATCATCATCGATTTTACCCCATAAATCTTTGTCTTCTCAGATGTTATTGACACTTAAACCAAATGTTATTAATGGGAAATTTTTATACATAAAAAACAACAACAGTAACAAGGCACACAACAAACGAAAGCAAAACAACGACAACAACCACAACAATAAAGTACATAAGAAACTTGTCAGAAGAAGCAGCGAACATTACAACAGCAACAACATTAATAAAAACATCAGCAGCAACAACAACTACAGCAACAACAGCAGCAACAACAACAACCGCAACAACAACAACATTAGCAACAGCAGCAGCAGCAGCAACAACAACAACATCATCTATATCACTAAAACGTATCGAACGAGTTTATGGGAAAACAAACTTTACTTTGGCCTCTACAAAACTTTTCTCTATTTCTTATTCCGAAGTGTCGGACCGCTGCTGTTGATCCTCGCTCTCAACTGCAAACTGCTGGCCGATTTAAGGAAGGTGGGTAATGGTGTTTGTTCAGATGAAGTGGAAATTATCGTGGTGTCGTTTGTTTGTATGTTTGTTTGTATGTTTGTTTGTATGTTTGTTTGTATGTTTGTTTGTTTGTTTGTTTGTATGTTTGTTTGTATGTTTTTTTGTATGTTTGTTTGTATGTTTGTTTGTATGTTTGTTTGTTTAATTGTTTGTATGTTTGTTTGTATGTTTGCTTGTGTTTGTTTGTTTGTGTGTTTTTTTGTTCGTTTAGTTGTATGTTTGTTTATTTGTTTTAATTGTAAGCACATCATCAGCCAAATTACAACAAGGCAAAAAATTATTTCATCATTCTACCTAACCAGATTCCGAAATTAACGACTTCCAATCGTCAAACCCGAACTTGCCTGCAGTCTAAAAATAACAGCCCCATCATTAGCTTAAAACATTCCAAACCACTAGTTAAATTATTTTGAAGAAAACAAAATTTTAAAAAAAATCAAAAACAGAAAAAAAGTTGCAAAAAATAATATTAACATTAGTAACAAAAACACCTTAATTAAGAGTAAATTCTCGTCAGCACGAACTTTTGAGATTATTTAAGAAATTTAATTTTTCTAGAGAAAATAACCATAATAATAGTAATAATAATAATAATATTAATAATAACTTTCATTATCATTATTATTATTTGTGGAGGCATTAATCATTTTTTATTAATTAATTACATAATCAATTAATCAATTAATTAATTAAATCTCAAAGTTGTCAACTTCACACACTGCAGACAACTTAACCATCCTACCGGTTCGATAACCCATGACGCAAACATTTCGTAACATTTTTTTTTTCATTTGTGTTTACAGTCAGAGCGAAACTTTACTACAAGTAACATCAGCAAGCTTAAAACAACGTTACGTTGCTAAATGGTTCGTGTTTTCGTTTGAGTGCGTGAAGTATGCGTGACGTAATTACGTACTAACGTATACAACTGTTTTATTGCGTGTATGTGCATATATGTGTCTACGCGTATGATTGTGTATGTAGTTTTATTCTTGCTTTTGTACATTCATTTATCCACAGATACACACCTTAATTATGTATTAATTGTATGTATGTACGTTTGTTTGTTTGTTTTGTTTGTTTTGTTTGTTTTTTTGTTTGTTTTGTTTGTTTGTTTGTTTTGTTTTTTTGTTTGTTTGTTTGTTTGTTTGTACGTACGTACGTATGTATGTATGCTTGCATGTAACAATACTATGTATGTATGTTGTTGTGATCGATGTTAGATTTTCTTATTTAATGTTTAGCTTTAGAGAATTTGGCTTTGTGCATCTACACTGAGTTATTGTATATTTACTTTTGTACGGCTCTTTGCATGTATGTATGCAATGCATGTATGTGTGTATATGTAAGTGTGTGTTTTTTTATTTGTTTGTTTGTTTGTATGTTTGTTAATGCATATCATTTTTGGTACGTTGCAGTGATGTTGTTATTGTGAAGCATGAATGTTATCGTGTGCGTATTTGTATGTATGTATGTAAGTATGTGTGCACGTATGTATGTTTGGGAGAAATTAGTCGAGCCAAATCATCCAGAAGTCTTCAGAAGAGGAATTCACATCGACAAATGCTTCGACCCTTAACAACCTCCTTACATTCTCGGGGGACCGGGCCACATTCGTTGATCACTCGAACGCTTCTCGAAGACTGTTGATGTTTTCAGCGGTGTTGATCTGTTATTTATACCAAAATTTAACTTTATATCTCCACACAAAGTCGCCTTACTGTAACCATGGCTTGCTAATTCAGCAGGAACTCATTTTTTTATTTCTGTTCAGCCACAACCAACACGAAGCTTGCTCTGCGCTACTAATAACTTTCTTCAGACATTCTGCTTTCGCATGACAGTCCCAACTCTTTAAAAAAAATGTAAAAATACATCGACCAGTTCCTAATTCTCACATGCTCGGCCGGCCACGATTTTTCATCAGTGACGAGAATTAAATACTTGGCATCATCGCATAGTCGAGAAGATGTAGACGGCTGCAAATCATCAGGTCTGACTGATATCAAAATCTTTTATTTTGCAGGCAATTGTTATCTTATTATCTTGCTTTTATTAATAGTTCTTTTAATCTGCTGCTACTTTCGTTAAGCAAATCCACAAGTGGTTTCAAATCCGCCACTGGTTCCAAATCATTTTAGGCAGGCAAACCCATTCGCAGTTGCTCACATTTCGAAATGTATGCATGTGTGAATGTGGGTAAGTATTATGTGTGCGTGCGTGTATGTATGTGTGTATTTGTTTGTTTGTTTGTGCGTGCGTGTGTGTATGTATGTATGCGTGCGTGTATGTATGTGTGTTTTTGTTTGTTTGTTTGCTAATCTAAAAATGCATTAAATCATGAAAAAAACTTCTTATTTCTATGAATTTTTTGAAAAATTTTCGTCCAGATGATATTTATGTTGTTGTTGTCGAAGTATTCTGTTGATGTCTGAGGCTGTATTTTTTGAAAAAAGTGTGCTTGTGTGTGTGCGCGCGTACATGTGTGTGTGTGGGAATACCTACGTGTTGATGCATTGTGTATGTTTATATATGTGTGTATTTTATAGTACTAGTATACTTCTGTGTACGTTCATTGTGTGTGTTATTATGTGTATGGACAGGGCACATGCACATGTAGATTATTATGTTGAAGAGTGTGTCTGTCTGTGTACGTGTGTATGTGTTTGTACGTGCGTATTTGTATAAATTAATATGAATAAATGTGTGAGCGTACGTGTTTGTGTGGGTGTGCATATGTGTGTGTGTGTGAGTGAGTGTGTGTGTGTGTGTGTGTGTGTGTGTGTGTGTGTGTGTGTGTGTGTGTGTGGAGTGCGTGATTGTATGCGTGCGTGTGTTTCCTTGTAAGATGGAAAGTGTGATTATTCAATTAAATCTATAGTAGAAACCTCGACGTTTATCATCTGATGGTTCCTAATCTAGACAGATGGCCCTTGTTATTTGTAATCATTAAGAGACAAGCTTCTAACGGTTTTTCATCTGCTCTGAGCGTGGCATTATGCTGTTTTCTTTGGCTTGTTATATTGTTTTTACTTCTTTATACGTATTTTACTTGCTTTGTAATCATTTTCAAATTATTTTGTAATTAGTATGTAATCATGTTGTAATTAGTGCGTAATCGATATGTAATTATGTTGTAATTGGTTTATGGCCATTTTGTAATCAGTTGGCAATCAGTTTGAAAGTATTTGTAACTGCTTGACCACTTAATTCTTTCACTTTTTTTCATAATTACCGTCTAGCTGCATTCATTTACTCTCTTTACATAGTAATACATTCAATGTTGCATAGTAAAATCACTCATTACGTTTATTTACCTGTAATAATCTAAGAAGAATTTTTTAAACTGAAAATAATTTCAATTACGGTGTATAAATAGGATGATGAATTTGTCGATGATGAATTTGTCGTTTGTACCTATAGCTTTGTACGTAAAAATATGTAATTTTGTGTAATACTTTGTGAATTGTTTGAAATTAGTAGTAGCAGTAGTATGAATAGTAGTAGTAGCTGCAATATTAGTATTATTATAAGTAGTAGCAGCTATAGCAGCAACAGTAACAGCAGCAGCAGTTGTAGTAGCAATAGTAGCCTAGTAGTTGTAGTAGTCATAGTAGCAGTAGTACTATTTATACAATTATTTTCTCTTCATTTTCTTATTAACACCTTATACTGAAAAACGTCGTCTCGAGAATTAGTTGGCTGTCGTCAACGCTGGGTCACTGGCTTCCGACGACGGTGATTAAGCAATCAATCAAAAATATTTTAATTGAATGTATAGGTGGTGCGGAAACGTGTTTGTAATGAGTGCAGATTTGTATCCTTCTTGGAGTGCGTGCAATAATGATATTCATTGTAGGATCTAGAGAGAGGGTGGGGTGTGGGTCTTTTGGTTTCATGTCTTTTATTATTTTTAGTATTTTTTACTATTATTGTTATTATTTAAAGTAGTAGAAGGTGTTATAAAAAAAAAATAGTAAAAATATTAGTAGCTGTACTATTATTAGTAGTAGCAATTATAGTAGTAATAGTAGTAGTAGTAGTAATAGTAGTAGTAGTAGTAGTAGTAGAAGTAGTAGTAGTAGTAATAGTAGTAGCAATAGTAGTAGTAGAGTAGTAGTAGAAGTTGTAGTAGTAGTAACAAAATTTTCTTATAACGCACACTCAAACGCTAGTTAGTAGATGATGATGACAAGAAAAATATTTTTAAATTTCTAAAAAAAAAAAAATTCTCGATTATCGCATCTCTCCTCCGCCCGTTTTCCGCGTCGTTAAGAATAATAATGACATTTTTCATTTTCTTAAGCTTTCTTGTTCCACCTAAATGGTTGTCACAAACACAAAATAGTAATAGAAAAATACAAAAAAAATACACAAAAGAATACAAAGAAAATACAAAAAATATGTAGGCCATCTAAGACGTTTTTTAAAAAAATTTTTGGACTGATTTTGTTTTTTTAACCAAACAACGCTGCCTTGAAGAAATACATGTCTGTCATCATTAAGAAATCTTTCCGAAATTAATTTATCATTATTTTTTAAAATTAGTTTTTATAAGTTAATTAAATGGCTCTAGATTAGTTCAAAAATTTTTTTTAAACATTTAGAAAATTTGCGGATTGGGATAATTGCTATAATCGCTACATCTTTTTCATTTCTATTTTCTTTCAAAGGTAACGACTGTCGTCTTTCCAAAAATTATTTATTCAGCAAAATTTTGAAAGTCAAACAAGAAGGTTGGAAGGATTTGATACTCGCACATATCTATCATCTTGGTTTGGAAAAAAATTTTTTTTTTTCAAATTCCGCTTGTCTCTTCGGTTAATCCTTGTTCGGATTAAAGTGTCTTTTAAATTAGATTGCTATTCAGACCAACGGACATCTGGTTCAAACACACACTTAACCGCACATATCATTGCATTGGTGATCTAAAAACATTTGTTGTGTTAGTTAATGATAAAATGATTCAAACTTATAATGCGTAAATTTTTATTGTGTTTAATATGTTATATAAGTGTATTTGTGTGTGTGTGGTGTGTGTGTGTGTGTGTGTGTGTGTGTGTGTGTGTGTGTGTGTGTGTGTGTGTGTGTGTGTGTGTGTGTGTGTGTGTGTGTGTGTGTGTGTGTGAAGTGATAACGTGTACGTGTATGTCTGTGGGAATTATATACATGACTAACAATTTTTCATTGATTCATTGATTCATTACATTAATTCATAACTTAGTTAACAGATTCATTCAATAGTTTTAAGTTCAACCTTTTTTTCTTTCGTTTATTTTTTCAAGCATTTATTCATTCATTCAATCGTTTGCTCGTTCATTAGTTTATTTATTTATTCATTCATTCATTTATTCAATGGCTCATTCATTCATACACTAAGTCACTATTTCAATCACTCATTCAAATAAAAAAAAGTAAAGCTTTTTGATGGAGTGAAGACTAAGACTTCTGTCATCTTGTATTTCTTCTGTCAATCATTTATTCATCATTATCAGCATTACTTTTCAACATTATTCATCATCATCGTCGTCGTCGTTGTCGACTTCATCATCAGCCTCGTCATTCATTAATCCTCATCGAAGTCATCTTCTTCCTTTTATTTCCTTCCAAAGATTGAAATGACTCAACGAGAGCCAGAGGACAACATCGTAAGAAGTATGAGACAAATTGAAAAAAAATAAACATACAAAAAATAAAAAAAATTGAAAAAATATACATAAATACTGAAAAGATTTAAGTACAGTTAAAAAACATTGTCACGTTAATAAACCAAAGTCTATCAAATGATATTTAAGCTTACAGCACAAGACAATCCTCCATTTGTGGTATGGTTAAAAATCTTAACGCTCACAAGTCTCTCTAGTTATCTTTATATCTTCTTCTCTCTTTCTCTCCTTGTCTCTCACCTTCTTCCAATTTGCGTTTGAATTATTTTTTCACATATTTTACAATTTACATAACAGTTTAAAAATATTTTTCATTTCTGTCATGAAAAAGAAATAATTTTTTTTTTATCTTAGTCGCGAAGAACAATGTTTTTATAAGTATAATTACCTTCATGTGACCGTTGGCAACAAAGAACTGAAAATTATACATCTGCTAATTTTTTTGTCTTTGCTACTCAAGCGCGATTTTTAATTTTTTTTCTCTAAAAATAACCCGGTTGAAAAACATTCAGAAGGAAAAAATTTATTTCAAAAATAGAAAAAAAACTCATAACAAAAACACGCCAGGTGAAAATAAGAATTAAAAAAAATACAGAGAGAAACATGCAAGGTTGCACCAATCTTACTGCAAACAACATTGATGGCAATTGCGATCTTCTTTTAAAAAAACCAGCAATCACCAACCGACCAACCAACCGACCAAACAAACAAACAAACACAAACATAACAGCAAACACTGACACAAACAAATGATCGGAACAAGAAACAATGATCGAACTCATAGACAGATACACAAACATAAAAAAAAGCAAACAAAAACATACATATACACACACGTTTGGGCCCAAACACACACACACACATACACACACATACAAATACACGCACACAGGTTCGCAAAAGACGACGGGATATGATGTCTCGTCGAGTGCAGCACAAAGCCAACATCACCTCGATGGTGGTAGCTGTGGTAAGCGTCTTCATACTCTGCCAGATTCCCACGCTCATAATCAGAGTAATCACCGTTGTATCGAACGTGAGTCAGGTATGTTTGTATGTTTATTTGTATGTTTGTTTGTATGTTTGTTTGTATGCTTGTTTGTATGTATATATGTTTGTTTGTATGCTTGTTTGTATGTATGTTTGTTTGTTTGTATGTAAGTTTGTTTTTTTGTATGTTTGTTTGTATGTTTGTTTTTTTAATTATAATTATAATAATAATCCTTATTATTATTATTATTATTATTATTATTATTATTATTATTATTATTATTATTATAGCAATGGCCGTGTTATAATGTCTGGTGTATAGGAAAAGTAATAATATCGCGGGAAAAAAATGAATTTGAAGGTAGATTGATGGATGGACGGATTAATGAATTAATTAATTCACCGATGGAAGAATAAATGATGAGTGGATGGAAAGATGAAACAAATAAATGAGTGAGTGAGTGAGTGAGTGAATGAGTGAGTGAGTGAGTGAGTGAATGAGTGAGTGAGTGAGTGAGTGAGTGAGTGAGTGAGTGAGTGAGTGAGTGAGTGAGTGAGTGAGTGAGTGAGTGAGTGAGTGAGTGAGTGAGTGAGTGAGTGAGTGAGTGAGTGAGTGAGTGAGTGAGTGAGTGAGTGAGTGAGTGAGTGAGTGAGTGAGTGAGTGAGTGAGTGAGTGAGTGAGTGAGTGAGTGAGTGAGTGAGTGAGTGAGTGAGTGAGTGAGTGAGTGAGTGAGTGAGTGAGTGAGTGAGTGAGTGAGTGAGTGAGTGAGTGAGTGAGTGAGTGAGTGAGTGAGTGAGTGAGTGAGTGAGTGAGTGAGTGAGTGAGTGAGTGAGTGAGTGAGTGAGTGAGTGAGTGAAAGTGAATAAAGGAATAAAGAAATTAACTGAAGATTCTACCACTAAATAATTAATACCTCGATTGATAGACGGATGGAGTGTTGAAACGAAAAGTATGAATTAATGAAGGAATGATTAATGTCGAACCATCAATTGATTAATGTGGTGTGAACATGACTAACAATTGTTCCTACTACTACTACTACTACTACTACTACTACTACTACTACTACTACTGCTGCTGCTGCTGCTGCTGCTGCTGCTGCTACTGCTGCTACTACTACTACTACTACTACTACTACTATTCTGCTGCTACTACTAGTACTATTATAATTACGTCTACAAAATGTTGAAAGATGATAAAATTTGAAATAATTATTAAGATTGATTGACAAAGAAGACAAAACTGAAGGTATATTAGCGTTGGAGAAGGAGCGAAAAATTATGAAAAAAAATGAAAAAAGAAATGAAAAAAATGGAAAAAAAGGAGAGAAAAATAGCCAAAAATAGAAATAAAAGTTCGAAAATAAAAGTGAGAGACGAAGAGAGAGAGATCTATATATAAATAAACTGTGAAAGCGAGAGAAAGAGAAAGAGAGAGAGAGAGAGAGATAAAAAGTGAAAGTGAAAAAATGTTAGTGCTTTCAATTATTTCTTTTTCTTTCCATAACTTTCTGGATCATCATCAACATTTTTATCATAACCACCACCCCAATCATCATCGTCATCGTCAACGATTTTACAATCACATCATCATATGTACAAAACTTCAAAACTTTTCAATCAACGAATTGCCGCTATTATATTCGGCACACTGCTGGAAGCTCATGGAACTTGAATCATGTCATGGTGACATAAGCGCCAGGCATCCTAACCACTCAGCCATTGCGTCTTTTTGGAATGTTTAATGGCAGAACTGAGCACCGAGGACTGTATAAATCATGGCGATTGGTTCATGTTGTACATTTTGTTTATGTTCGTTTTTTTTGTTTGTTTGTTTGTTTGTTTGTTTTTTTCAGTTAATTATTTATTAGTCTAATGATCTCGTTTTGGCGTTATTTGTGGTTATTCTAGAAAATCTCAATCAAAATATTTTCCCGCAGTTTTTCTTGAAAAATTCTCTCTCTCTCTCTCTCTCTCTCTCACTCTGAAGTGCCAGCAAATAAAATAAAATTGATCAAAAGCTGTCAACAAAATATGCCATCAACGTATTATCGCTCAAAAAATTTTTCCCGACAAAATTTTTATTTTTCGTAATCTGTTTTTATAATTATTATCATCACTATTATTATTATTACTATTTTTTAATATTAGTAATTAATATTAGAGATATTCATATTTACATTTTGGAAAACTGTTTTTTTTATCGGCCATTTGTATTTCTAATTTTATTTCTTTGCTCACGTGATTTGTTGTTATTGAGTCTCATGTGACGTCATCATTATTGAGTCTCCACTCTGACGTAAACGGTGGCTCATCTTTTAAGGAGTTTCAATCATGGCTTGTGATGGCTGTTGTTGTTGTTGTTGTTGTTGTTGTTGTTGTTGTTGTTGTTGTTGTTGTTGTTGTTGTTGTTGTTGTTGTTGTTGTTGTTGTTGTTGTTGTTGTTGTTGTTGTAGTGGTTCATACTCCATTACTCCATTTGTTTTCCTTTCCAGTCTGCAAAAAACATCATTTAAGAATTTGATAGCAGAAGAGTATGTCGTGGTCATTTTGTCCAAGTTTCTTTATAAGCCACGTCGAATCCACAGACCTGTCAGAAACACGCATCGAGTCGAGTCCAAATATGCTCCATATTCTCATCTACGCTCCATATAATGTAGTTGATTCACAGCAAATTCAAGGCCACCGTGTAAACTAAAAATATTTATTTTCTAAGAGAGGGTGAGTTGGATCCAACTACTAAAATTCTACTAATGAAGTTTGCAACCGAAAAAGTATTTTTGATAACGGCAGAGATTGAAAGGTCATGGCAGATTTGGAGGGCACGAGGAACTACCCATCGTTTATAAAGGAAACAGGAGCGAGACCCGACGTCATGGTACAGTTGGTATCAGCAGACGCTGTTATTTTAGTCGAACTGACTGTACCGTATGAGGCTTATATAGAGCAAGCCACGCTATGAAAACAGCCAAGTATGAAGAGCTTGTTAGTAAGATGAAGCAACGTTGGCTGAAGTGTTTGTTGTACGCAGTTGAGATCTATGCAAGAGGTGTTGTTGGTTGTTCAGCGTACAGCTTTCTGTAGGATTTGAGTTTGGCAGGTATAATACGATCGAGTTGTATGTATGAAGAACATAGGACATACAGCCGAACAAGCGTCTTACTGGATGTGGTTATGTAGAAAGAAAAAGGAATGCGAGTTTAAATAGTTAACCGATGAGCTTGTGTGCCCGTAAGGCTTCCGATTACTCGACACTCCCAGATTCGGCCAAGCGTGTTACTTGCTTCGTCGATATAACTCACATCGTGATATGTTTATATGTGAACTGTTTCGTACGCCTACACAATTTTTCAATGTAAAAGCCGGTGATTTCAAAGCGAGGCAAATTGTTTGTTCAGCAAGAGACATCCAACTGATCTCTGGATGTGGCCCTGTTTCTCGAGAGTGTCAGGAAGTTAAAGGGCCGAAACACATATAGTAGGCATGTATACATAGTCTGCATATGTAGTGTATATGTGTATAGAATCTGCTTGTATAAAATGATTGGGAAAAAATGATTATTTTTTTCATTTTAACGATTTCCCGCAGTTTTATTCATCAAATGTTTTTAATTTTTTCAGTTTATTCATTTATTTATCTATCCATCCATTCATTTATTCATTCATTCGTTCATTCTTTCGTTCCATCCTATTTTATTTGTTCATTCAGTCGTTCAGTCGTTTA
This sequence comes from Helobdella robusta, assembly GCF_000326865.2. Classification (NCBI taxonomy): domain Eukaryota; kingdom Metazoa; phylum Annelida; class Clitellata; order Rhynchobdellida; family Glossiphoniidae; genus Helobdella; species Helobdella robusta. The sequence goes on from NW_008704083.1 coordinate 677,518, forward strand.
CTCAATCAACCGTTCATATATTCTTTTTACATTATTATTCTTTTTTATTTACTATCCTTGTTAGTTGTAGTAGTAGTAGTAGTAGTAGTAGTTGTTGTTGTTGTTGTTGTTGTTGTTGTTGTAGCAGCAGTAGTAGTAGTGGCTGCTGTAGCATTGGTAGTAATAGTAGCATTTCTTTTTATAGTTTTGTTTTGTTTATTTGAAAGTTTTTTTTTATTTATTGCTCTTCTTTGCGTTTATTTTTTAAATTGATTAACTTTTTCACATGCTTTTATTTATGCAGTACAATGTATGCGTGTTTGTATGTTTGTGTGTATGTGTGTGTGGTGTGTGTGTGTGTGTGTGTGTGTATGTGTGTGTAGGAAAAGTGTACAAGCGTATATATATTTATGTGTGTGTGTGAAAGTTTTTTTATGTATGTATGTATGTGTATCAGTGTTTTTATGTACGTTATGCAAGTGTGCATGTATTACATCATGTGTATACAAACGTGTGTGCATGTGTGTGCGTGTGTATATGTGCGTGTGTGCATGTGTGTACATTCTGAGTGAACACGAATCGTAATAAGACCCTTGTTTTAGATCGTAAAAACTCTCTCGACATGTATGTTTATGCGATGTAATAAATATATATTTATAAAAAAAAATAAAAAATATAAATATATATTTATAATAAAAATAATAAATAGTAACATGAAAAAGAAGAAGAAAAATAAGAAAATGTTCCACATTTTTAACAATTTCATTGATATAGTATCTCATTTTAGATTGCTATCAACCTCTGATCGATATATTGGCGTTACAATTATTGCGTGAGAGAGATTGATGACAAGATAATTGGATGAATGAATGAATGGACGGACGGATGGATGGTTTGACGAGTAAAAGAATTTCATAGTTAATATGTATACAGAGAAAAAGAAAAAGAGTGAGAGAAAGAATAAAAGAAAGAAAGAGAGAGAAATTAGATTAAAATTTGTAAGTATGTGTATATAGAAAATAGTCTTATGTTATAGGAAAAAAACTATGTTGTTCAACTAGGAGACGAGAGAGAGAAAGAGAGAAAGGGAAAAAGAGGGAGAGAGAGAAAAAAAGGAAAGAAAAAAAGTAAAAGAAAAAGAGAAAGTAAGATGCACACAATTATTTGTTTCAATTTTTTTTCTAATAACCGATGAAAAAATAAATTGAATATACAAAAAATGGCGTGACATCATGAAAGGATGAATGAACGAATGAATGAATGATCGAACAAACGAATGAATTAATGAATAAATGAATGAACGAACGAACGACTGAATGAATTAATAAATCAAATAGTCATGTGTATAATCTAGCACCGCCATTATACAACGAAACAGCGGCAACTTAAATCACAGCCATTATAAAGATACAAAGAACGCAAATCACAAAATTTGACCTTCGAATAATCCCCCAAGGTCGTTGCAAGGTCATAAATCGGTGAAGGGTCACCTCGGTTTTGTGTGCCCCCAGATGCTATAAATAAAAGCAACCTTCATATTATTTTTTCAAATACAATTAATGCTTTTTTAGTTATTTCTTTAGAAGTTTCAGTAACAGACACCTAGGTTACATGCAACAGCAGTGCCAGACGCCTTAAACATTTGACCATCTCGTTGCAAATGTTGTAGATTTAGTAGAATAAAACTCTGTTAAGTACAAAGCTTTAGCTAAACTACAGAGTATAGTAAAAAAACAATAGAAGATTAGTGTTATAATAATTTTTGAATAAAAATTTTTGTTTCAGCAGATTCATTTTAAAGTCAAATGAATTGCAGCCTTCATGCTTTGAAGTTTTTACGAGCCAGTGATCAAAAAATCTAAAAGCCAGTTCTGCAAATAAATTTTTTTAAGTTAAAATTTATAAAAACAGTACTGGTGTTGGTTAGCAGTTGTAGTAATTGTATCAGTTAGAGTAGTTGTAGTAGTACTAGCAGTATTAGTAGTAGCTGCAGTAATAGTAGTAGCTGCAGTAGTGGTAGCAGCAGTAGTACAATTAAAACTAATTATAAATGCAACAACAGTATAATATCTAGGTAGTTTTAACAAAAGTAACAGTAATAACAACTAGAATAATAGAAATATTCATCTTAAAAATGTGGCAGTAGTAGTAGTAGTAATAGCAGTAGTAGTAGTAATAGCAGTAGTAGTAGTAGTAGTAGTAGTAATAGCAGTAGTAGTGGTAGTAGTAGTAGTTGTAGTAGTAGTAGTAGTTGTTGTAGTAGTAGTTATTGTTGTAGTAGTAATAGTAGTTGTTGTAGTAGTAGTAGTTGTTGTTGTGGTAGTGGAGGTAGTAGTAGTTGTGGTAATACCATTAGACACAAACATAGGTACGGAGAAGAAACATAGATACAACAGAAAATATTAACGTGACGATAGAAAAAACTAAAAAGACGACTGCCGAACGTAAATGTCGCGCTTCAATAAAGTTATTTTTATCGCTTCTTTTAATATAACTTCTTACTCTCCTTTTTTATTTTCTCTCTCTCTCTCTCTCTATCTCTCTCTTTTCTTTACTTCTTCTGTGATTCACACACAGACAATATCTTTCTGTCTGTCTTCTGTCTCATTTTTCTATCAGTCGTTCTTTCTCTTGTTCTCTGTCTCTCTTTTTCTCTTTGCCTGCCTCTTTCTTTTTCTCTCTCTTTTTTTCCCTCTTCTTTTTTTTCATGGTTACTAATAATTCTTTCATTTTCTCTCTCTTTCTATTTTTCATTTTTTCTCTATTTGCGCCCATTTCTTTCTCGCTCTATTTTTCCCTCTAGGTTTTTTTTCTGAATACCCGTACATCACACACAACACACACACACACACACACACACACATACATACACACACACACATACATACACATACATACATACATACATACATACATACATACTTGTAAGTATTTTGAGCTAACACTTTCGTCTATATAAATGTTAGTGTACTTGTTAGAAATGTATTTATGCATGACGGTATAAGTGGTGCGGTTTTCCATTTGTATATTTTGTGTTTGTTGTTGTTGTTTTGTATTGTTTATTTGTTTTTATATATGTAGTTATGTATATGTTGTTTGTTGTGTATAAATGTGTTTGTGTGTGTGTGTATTTATGTGGGTGTCTGTGTGTGTACTTGTGTATATGTGTGTGCCAGTGAGTGCTTTATGTCTATAAATTTATGAGTATGTATGCAAGAACATTTTTTGTATGTATATAAAATAATACACCATATCATTTTAAATTCTACATTACACTTGTATCATTTATAACTAACCAGAAAGTGGAGAAAGAGGAAGAGAGAGGAAAAAAGAGAGAGAGAAAGAGAGAGAGAACGAAAGAGAGAACGAGAGAGAGAGAGAAAAAAATAAAGAAAGAGAGAAATAGAAAGAAAGATTATAAAAATAATGATATAAATAATTTGAAAAATTTCCAGGCGATAAATAACAGGGCCTAATTATATTCTACTTCTGGTTCCATTTATATCTCACGAAGTAGAAAGCATTTTTTTTATAACAAAAATTTATAAAGTAATAAAAATAATAATGAATCGAAAAATTTAAAATAAAAATTAAGGTAGAAATCTTTTTTTTATATGAATACATCTTAAAGGTATTTATTGAAAAATGTGTCAGATGAAATTAGATATGTATATGAAAAACCTTTTCATAAAAAATTTGAAAAAATTTTAATATTTTGCCATAACTCAAACCATTTTTTATAATATTTTGTTATAAAATAAATTCAATATTTTGCATAAATTTGAAAAAAAAGGTTGAAAGAAAACTTTGTATATCTAGTGCAATCTCTGTTACAAATTCTCCAAATTTACATCATGATGGTCTCACGAGTGTCTCGCGTCGGTCTCGTACTTTCTCAAGGGGGTCTCGCTCATTTTTAAGTTTTACGATTTTTTGTATCTGATAAAAAAACGAAGTGTTGTTACTATCAAAAGATAATTTTTTTAAATTTTTTTATTTTTTTTAATTTTCAACATATTTCAAGTTCAAAATTTTGTACTTTTACAAAGTTCATTTTCTGTTGTCAGTTATTCGTCTACAAAACAAAAATCCGGGAATAAAAAAACAATACAACATTTTATAAACATAACACGAATCCTGGTTTTAATAAACCTAGAGAGAATAGAGAAAAAGAGAGAGAGAGAAAGAGAATGATGAGAGAGAGGGAGAGAGAGAGTAAGAGAACGAACGATTGAGATGTTTTGCCAGACTTTATAAATATTTTATTTAAATAAAACTCTCTTTTTCAGCAAACACATGCATTAAAGACATACATCCGGCGACATTTTTTCAAAATTTATATTCATGTTCCCTACACAATTTGGTATAACTTTCCCATTTTATATATATTATTCTTCAATATTTATTATGTTTAAGGTGTCATCAAAAAATTATAAATGTACCAGGTAGCAAAGGTAGGCACTAAACATGTCACTTGTTTTATTTTGAGACACTTGGCAAACACGCAATTTTTTTTATGCATGCGTTTGCACTTTCCAGCCATTACGTACATATTTAGTACATAGTACTTAGTAACATTCTTTGTAATAATTATTATTTATGAGTATGAATAATATTAAAATTATAATTAAATGTTTTATTTGTTTAACATTTGGTGTCGTGTGCCATAAAAAAAGTTTAAAAAGCTGATCTTAAAATTTATTTTTTGTAACAGATGGTAATTTAATGTTTTTTGTAATTTTTAAATTGAAAAATTTTTTTATCCCTTTTTTTATTTAGAAGTTACTATTTTCGAAATAAATTGAAATAAAGTTTTTTTAAATTAATTTTGAGCTAATGACATAAACCTTTATCAAAAATATTTGAAAAATAAATTCAAAGCTCAACTCCAAAACATTATATTTAAAATTAAACACATTAAATTTGGTAAAAAGTTTTTGTTGAACAGTTTTAATTACTTTCTGTATAAATCCTCCAGCTATTAATGACCCAGTGAATTTGGTATGACGCAAAATTCTTTTTATTTAAAATTTTTTTTTATTTTAAAAAGGAAATGTCAGAAGAAAAAATTTACCAAACAAAAAAGTTCGTTATGCTGCATTTCGTGACTTGAAAGTTTAACCAATTTGCCCGCCGTGGTTAACTTAAAGAAAATTTAAAGAAAAAATTTTTTTAACTATTTTAGAATGTTTCAGAAATTTTCGGCAATTTTTAAAGGCAAATTCTTTATAAAATATTTATTTTTAAATTTGTTCGTTAAATTTTTCAAATGAATTTTTTAGAAAATGTTTAAAAATAGTTTTTTTTACAGATTTCGAAATGAAAACCTTCCTTAAAATGATTATTTTTCAAGATTTTTGTGGAAATTTTTAACGAAATTTTGCGAGATAATTCTTAAATTTTTGAGTCAAAGTTTTTAAATTACAGGCGTGACAGAGTGAACACCAATGAATATTTATGCAACCATTGCACGCAAATTGCATTTGTTTCGTTATCTAAAATTCTCACCTGCGCGACACTATTTTTAATTGCTTCTCCACAGTGTAACTTCTTAACGGCTTTCATTTGAAAAGTTCATTTCAAATTACTTTGATCTCTTTTCTTACTCAGAATTATTTCTGTCTCTCTCTCTCTCTTTCTCTCATTTTTTCTTGTTTTCTCTCTTTTTCTCTATCTCTCCCTCTCTCTTTTTTTCTCTATCTTTTATTTTCTCTCTCTCTCTCTCTTCCTCTCTTTCTTTCTCTCACCTTATCTCTTTGTCTTTTTCCTTCTCTTTTCCTTTTCTTTCTTTATTTCTTTTTCCCTCTCTTTTTCTTTCTTTTTTTTCCTCTTTTGCTATCTTTCTCCCTCGTTATCTCTTTTTTACTCTCTCTTTCTCTCTCTCTCTCTCTCTCTCTCACTTTTACTTTGTGTGTCTACCTCTCTTTCTCATTCTCTCTTTTTCGGTTTTTCTATCCCTCTCTGTCTGTCACTCACTCTCTCTCTCTCTCTTTCTCTCTCTCTCTCTTTATCTTTTTAATCATTTCAATCATTTTCTTATTACCTCTAGCACCTTTCACATTTTAGTCGTCTTTGCATATCTTTCTATTCCGATGTTTGAGATAGCAATTTTAAAGTAAGATTGTTTATAGATTCTATTAAACTATTTTGTTTTATTTTATAAATATATTTTGTCCGTGTTTGTCGAAGTGTGTATGTGTGTGTGTATTTGTTTGTGTTTGTGAGCTAGTGCGATGTGTGTGTGTGTGTTTGTGTGTGTGTGTTTGTGTGTGTACGTATGATTATGTATGAGTGTACAAATGTTAATTTTTTGTAATTTAATTTTAATTTTTTTTTAAATAAAATATTTTAACCAAACAATAATTTCGATTTTTATCGGGATTTTTAAAATCTTTTTTTAGCCACGAATTTGATTGTAATTTAAATACTCGTAAAAGAATGATTCTACTTGAATGATTGCACGCGCACATACACATACAAACGTACACACACATACACATACACGAACACACATACACATACACACACATACAAAACATCGCATTTTCAGGGAATTAGCATTCACACCATACATGCCACTTTCTTGCCCAATATATCAGTGGCTGCTAGGACCTATAATAAAGAAGAGTTTATGTTTAAAAATAAAATAATAATAATGGCAAAGAAAAAAATGATGATAATAAAAATAATTATGAATGAATATAATTATATATTATAATTAATTGTTTTATTTATTATACGATGTTAAAATCTAATCACGATAATATTAAACAGTGATCATGACATACAAACATATATACAGCCAAAAATACACACACTCACACGCACACATATGAGCAAACCCACACATACACACATATATACAAGCATACAAACATACATACACATATAAATACACACACTCACATACATAGGCCAAGGCAATCAATCAAACTAGGAGTATTCAGAAGAACGATGTATGTTGACACAAATTAAGTATAATCGGCTTGAATTGAAACCACGGTGATCCACAATGATTAATTTCCTCTTTAAAACCAACATAAGATAAGAAGTGTTTTTATACCATGTTTGAATGGTAAGTGATGGAAAATGGTTCGTTTACCTGCAAGAAAACAATTAATATTTAATTGATGGACGTGTTGGCACTTGGTATTCCTTGGAACAGTTGGTACAATGAAGTGATTTGCGCAGTTTCAAATTTGGCAATGAGAAATATAATGCTTATAAGATGATTGTTAGGATTGGTCTGTCGAATGTCAGGTCTATTAACCAAAATATTACCTTCAGATCCATCCCATGTTTCACACAGACTGGATAAAAATATGAAACTCCTGGTGTTGCCAGCAACAAAGTTGCAGATCGGATCAGTCAATATTGAAGTTGCTAGGCTTGTGGCTTGGAACAATCTGCCGGCTTTTTTAAGAAGACAAGATCCATCTTTGATTTTGTTTTAAAAGGAGCTGAAGACTTATTTATTTTTGCAGAACTGACAATGTTTTTGTTTCTAACTCATTAAAATGTTTTTGTTCATTCATTTTTAGGGAGCGCTTTTGAGATCTTTTTGTAACTGACGCTGTACAAATTGACTTGTAATAATAATAATACATACGCAAGCGTACATTCACACACACATTCACACAAAGCATACAACAACACAAACTGACACATCATATACATATGTAAGGAAAGGATGTCAATTTTTAATACATAAACTCACATACATAAACATGCATACACACACATACATACACACATACCAACACTCATATACATGCATAATATATCCAAACACCCAATCAACATGTAAGATGGCTTTCGTACGAATAAAAACGCATCTTATCTAATCGTTAGCAATGAAAAAATATTGTAGGTAAATTGAATTTGCGTAAAAAGACATGCTTGCACGCACATATAAGTGCACACATTCACGCACACACTCTTACGCACACACACACATACATACACTTTTACGCACACACACACACACGCGCGCGTCTACAAACGTAATATAATTTGCTTGTTGGTATGCAACTGAAAGATCCTGATTTTTCTCTATGGCGGGAAAATAATTTTTGTAGCCCAAAAGTCCACTATTGTTCTTGGCCGTTATCTTTGATTTATTTATGATCTTTTTTCCTTCACTTCCGATAGACAGTGTTTCCGTTTGCTGTCGCAAAAACTTGTTTTACCCGTGTTTGTGTCTTGATACTCGGGTTTTTTGGGTAGGTATGTACGTATGTGTTTTTGTATGTATGTATGAGTGTGTGTATGTAGGTGTATATGTATGTATGTATGTGTGTGTGTATGTATGTTTGTATTGTTTGTGTGCATTTATCTGCGAATGTATATATTTATATCACTATGTATAGTATATATATAATTTTTTCTCATAAAAAAACAATTTTTTTCTCTCCTAAATACTTTTTTGTTCTGCCACCATTTTGATGTAACTTTTTTAATTTTTTTGAAAAAAAATATATAAGAATGAATAGTAAAAAAAAAAAAGCGAAACTTGAGAAATAACTTAGACACGCACGTCAAGCAATTAACTAACTAAAAGTTGGAAACGTGTATTAACCTGTCGGCGTGTGTGCTCTTTCGAGAATGCATATGTGTGCGTGTGTCTGTGTGTCTATGTGCGCGTGCGTGTGTGCGTCTGTGTGCGTGTGTGTGTCTGTGTTTTATGACCAAAGCCGTAGAATATTCTATTAGGTTAATGAGATCTTAATTCAACCCAAAATACAATTTTTTATTATTTTCCAAAATCACTTGTTATTTCCTTCAAAACCTACTGGGCGAATATATATGTGCAATACACATACAGCCCACACGATGCACACACACATACACACAACACACACACATTTGTTTGTAACATTCACAACCCACGACTTCACCTCATCTCAACATCATTATCAACGTTTCATTCACTGATCAAATCGTTATTATTCTTATTTTTAATATAATAATAATTATTATGGTTGAAATTATTATTTTTATTATAAGAATATTAATTATTATAATTATTTGCCAAAAATGGCTCTAAAATGACGCATTTGTTACTCTTCAAAATTGAAATAAATGGTGGCAACTAGGTTTTAACATGCCAGATGGATGGTGACGTAGATGATGACGTAAATTTAAAAAGACGATGATGATGATGGTGATAATGGTGGTGGTGGTGATGATAATGATAATGAAGATGAATTTTGTGATGATGTGATGGTGATGATGATGAACGTGGTGAAGATGATGATGATGGTGGTGGGGATGATGATAATGAAGATGAATGTTGTGATGATGTGATGATGATGATGATGAATGTGGTGAGGACGATGATGATGATGATGAAGGTGGTGGTGGTGATGATGATGATAATGAAGATGAATGTTGTGATGATGTGATGATGATGAATGTGGTGAGGACGATGATGATGATGATGAAGGTGGTGGTGGTGATGATGATGATAATGAAGATGAATGTTGTGATGATGTGATGATGATGATGATGAATGTGGTGAGGACGATGATGATGATGATGAAGGTGGTGGTGGTGATGATGATGATAATGAAGATGAATGTTGTGATGGTGATGATGATGATAACGATGACGGTGATGATGAAATTGATAATGATAGTGATATCAAAAGATTTCATACTCTACTGACAACTAACTTGTAACTGACGACAGATCCATTAAATTTCGTATATTAAGTTAGTAATTAAGTAATTAAGTAAATAATTAACAATTAAGTAAACTATTAATGCCCAAAAAACAATATGACGATGAATTCATCTACCATTGTACTGCAGTGTCAGTAGCAATGAAATCTCCACTTCTCGCGAAAAAATATGTAATTGATTAATAATGATGATCTGATATTGATGGTATAAGATACTGACGATGAGGATGAAAAAAACGGCGCTATATAAATCATAATAATATATTAATCAATTGATTGATTGCAAACAAAGTAACAAATCAACAGTTGCAAGCTCTAGAACTATATATCTTCCGGCAAACTTTTCAAGATAAAAAATTTACCCGAAATTATTAACTATTTTCCGGGACAAGCTATTCATCATTTTCATTATACAATGATTAACTTACGTAGCAACTGACAGCGATGGTGAATAAATAGATCATTTTTTTAAATTTTATTTTAAAGTAATTATTTGAAGTGCAAAGCGTAACCATAATCATTAATGGTAGACAGGTGAAACAAGTCAACAGCTTCAGTTATCATATCTCGCAAGTCTGACCACCTCGGGTTGTAAATGTGATGTGGACTTCAAGCGATCATTCATGCGGTCATTTTGCTCGCGTGGTCATTCCAGTTTGAGAATATTTTTTCAATCTCAGTGTTATTAATCAAGAAAATCAAATAATTATCTCTCAAATGCCAAAAATTTCAGAAATTGAGTTATGATGATGATGGTGGTGGTGGTGTTGATGATGATGATGGTGGTGGTGGTGGTGTTGATGATGATGATGACGACAACGATGATGACGATGACAACTAGTTGGACAATGATGACAATGGTGCTGAAGAAATTAATGATGACCTAGATTACTATGAGGAAGCTGCTCTCTTATGAATGATGGGGGTTAGAAAATGGTGCTGGTGCAGTACACGCAATGAGAGATGATAACGCAGATGATGACGTATGCAGTGGCGTAGAAACGTGATGATTTTGACGAGGACGTAGATTGGTGAAGCGTTTCTGACGACTGAAATGATGAAAGAAATAATGAAGGTTAAAAAAAAGCCCGTCGAAGTCAGGTCATGAATGTTGTTATGAATAGATTTGATAGAGTTTGCCTGCGTGTGCGTGTGTTTATTTGTGTGTTTGTGTGCGTGCGTGTGTTTGTTTGTGTCGTGTGTCTACTTGAATGATTTTTATAATTTGATATTTTAAAAATGTTATTTTTATACAGATTAATAGAAATTTCATTTAAATTGTAAGGGTTAGGGTTTTTAAAAATTGGCAGCCAATAATATAGCCATTAATTATAAAGTTCCTTATTAAAATCATTTAAGCTGAATAACAGAATTTGATTAGAACCAACTATTACCAAGATCAAGATCATCATCGTCGTCGTTGTCGTCACCATCATCATTATATCGCAATCATCATCGTTATCACCGTCAACAATTGTTAACCAAAATGTAAACAAAATCACTCTTGTTACTAAGAATAGCCAACCAATCAACATCGAGAAAGCACAAACAATCAGTTTCCGAAACTCAATAATAAAGCACTAACAATCACGTGGTGAAAGTTGTTACCAAACAAAAACAAAGACAAAACAAAGACAAAAAAATGTTGATAACCATAAAGAAAGACAAAAGAACATAGATACGAATGTTGAATGACAACAAAACAATGGCAGCAAAACAAAGATATAAAATTTTGAACAATAACAATAATAATAAGGAAACAATTAAAAATCAAAATAGCAACAACAACAACATCAAAGACATCATCAAAACACGACAAAAGCAAAAACAATCAAAAAAAAGTTAAGGCGGGATAAAACAATGTTGACACATTTATTACCGAAACCCGAGAAACACATCAATGACGTCATAAAACGTCACTAAAAACATCCAAAAAACCTGCAACAACAACATCCTCAGACATTAATAACAACAACAACAACAACAACGACAGAATTCATCAACAAACACATAAACAGCTCATTTTAACAGAAATACCATCAATAACATTAACAACATTAAAACGTTTCTCTATGCAAAAAAATTAAATAAAAAAATAATTCAACCATACTAACATTAATAACATCAACAGCAAATCAACAAAAATACCCAACAACAGCCAGCCAAATATTTACATCGACAACAACAACATCAACAAAAACCACAACATCAACAACAACATCAACAACAACATAACAACAACATCAACATCAAAAACGACATCAACAACAACATCCAAAGCCAGTCATAAAAACAAACGTCAACGACAGATAAAACTTCGCTAGCAGACGATTTTATTACACAAATCCAAAAAGCTCGCAAACTTATTTGAAAAATTTTTCTAAAAATAAAAACATTAAACAAGTAAAATTGAATTTAACTTTAATGACTCAACCTTTTGAACATTCTAGATTGGAGTCTGGAAATAATGTTTTACTTCAATTAAGCTGTTTATTTATTCATTCCTCTATCCATCCATTCATTAGTAGTAGTGGCAGTAGTAGTAGCAGCAGCAGCAGTAATAGTAGTAGTAGTAGCAGTAGTAGTAGTAGTAGTGGTGGTGGTGGTGGTGGTGGTAGTAGTAGTAGTAGAAGCAGCAGTAGTAGTATTTTTTGCCTTTGTATATACAAATGTACATATATAGTATAATCCTTCTATTTAAACACAATCAGTTTAATGGTATGTGGCTGTCTGTCTTTCTTTACTAATTGTAAATTTGCATAATTTAAACGAATATATTCAAGACGTCAGAATTTCATTCTGTCTGAAATTTAATCTGTGTTGTTCTATTTTTACAAAAAAATAGGCAGAAATATTTATTTTGCAATTATTTTTGTGTTTATTTTTTAATAAAATTTAATTAATTTGCCTAATTTTTAAACACCAACTCATGACCTAGCAATCAAATATTCATGAAACATCAATGGAAGAAGAGTTATTTATTCTTCATAAATTTAATCAAAGAATATTTGTATACTTGTTTTAATAGTAGTAGTAGTAGAAGAAGAAGTAGTGGTAGCAGTTGTAGTAGTTGTAGTAGTAACAGCAGCAGCAGCAGCAGTTGCAACAACAAACATTATTACATTTAATTAAATCGCTACATCATATTAAACGGCCATATTATATCATTTTACGTATTATAAAAATCACATTGTATCATTACATGACATTAAAGTATGACGTCACGTTACATTACATGACGTCACATTACATCAGTTGTTGATATCTCGTCGCATATTTCAACGAATTCCTATCTGTTTCTTTGAGCTGCCGTATCATTTGTTTCAACTGCCATTCACTTTTTTATTCACTCACTCACTCATTCACTGTCTCATCTGTTCATTTAGTCATTCATTCATTCATTCATTCATCCATATATTTATCTATTATATTCATCCATCTATTCACTCACTCACTCACTCACTTCTTAATCGACTTCTTGCACTTTCACGTGTTTCTACTCGGGAAAATCAATCAGAAACTTAAGGCCTGGCCTGCCTATTTATCTTCAATTTCATTCTGTCATTAACTTTTTCGGGTCTTCTTCTTCTTCTTCTTCTTTTTCTTCTTAATGGCGTGTCAGTCTTTTTTGGGGACTCGATTCACTTTTACTTTTAAGTTTTTTTTCTATTGTTTATCATGTTTTTTTGGTTTGTTGCTGTTTTTGTACATATTCTTTTTATTTTTTCAAACATTATTCATGAGTACTTTTTTTGGGGGGGTTGTTTTTTCTGCTTGATCGAGCAGGAAATTTTACATTTTTTAGTTTAGTTTTTTTCTATTCACGTAAAAAAAATTTGATAAACTGAAGAAACAAAATGAAAAAGAGAGAGAAAGAGAAAGAGAGAGAGAAAGAGGGAGAAAGAGAATTTGAAAGAAAAAGAGAGAGAGACGATTATAGAAAAAGAGAAAGAAAGAGAGAAAAAAGAAAAAAATAAAGAAAGAAAGAAAGAAAAAAAGAAAACAAAGCTTTATAAATAATTATGAATAATATAAGAGAGAAAAAGAGAGAAAAAAAGGGAGACAGAAAAAAAAGAGAGAGAAGGAAAGAGAGAGAGAGAGAGAGAGAGAGAGAGAGAGAGAGAGAGTATCACACATTCGAATATAAGTTTGATTCCCCGAAGAAAACATCCCGACATGCAAGCATCACTTGCAAACATCAACTTAGGCATCGTGAATTATAGACCCCTGCTACTTTTCAGACATCAACAACAAATTAAGGGCTATAGGAATGAAAAAATAACATAAGAAAAAAAATAAAAAAGTGTTGTTATTTTTAATGTTTAAAATAAAAATTGATCCCAAAAAGATATGTCAACAACAAAAAAAGATTAAATATAGTTATCTTATAAAAAAAAAAATTATTTACCGCGTGAGAAACGACGCAGAGTTATTTTTTCATAAACAACAAACTCAAAAATTTAAAATATTTTTTTGCTTCGTGGAGCATGATACTCAAACATAAACCGGTCAACAAATTTATCTTCTTTTATATATAAGTTGAAAAAAATCAGATTATTTTTCTACTAAGATTAAATAATGATTCATGCCATTTAAAAATTATTTTTGGTCAAAACATTTTCATTTATTTCTTATTTTTCATCTTCTATTATTATTTTATTATTTTATTTTGTTTTTATATTATATATTACATTTATTACAATTTTTATATGAGAAATAATAGTTACTTTATTTCGTTTTCTGGTAATTAACGTTCTGTTCTGAAAGGTTTAGAATTGCACATACACGTTGTCGCTGTAACAGCAGTTGTATCAGTATTATTATTATTATTATTATCATTATCATTTTTATTTATTATTATTATTATTAGTAGTAGTAATAGTAGTAGTAGTAGTAATAGTAGTAGTACGAAAATGAACACCCAACATACACCCACTCATAAAAATACCAAAAAAAAACCAAGGAAATAAAATCCATGCAAACACACTTACACAACACACACTTACACAGCACACACACACAAAATCAAACACCAACCCACACAGACACACACACAGACACACACACACAGACACACAAAGACTCACACCAACAAACCCGCCACCAGATTCTGAGATACTTCAACGAAACTTGCAACGCCCTGCTCACCATCAACTCCGCCATCAACTTCGTCATCTACTGCCTAGTTGGTCAAAAATTCCGCACCCAATTCCACGAAATGTTGACCTGCAGACGTAGAATGACCTCTAACCTCACCACAATCGCTGCTCTTTCGGTCACTGAATCGCCATTCGATGACCAATCAAAGACGATTATGATGCTGGCGGCAGACGGGAAAGCGAACTCTACCGCTGCAACTACTTTTGTGGTTGCTAATGCTAGTAATAGTAGTAATAGTACTGCGGCTGGTTTTAATTTTAGAATTAGCAGTTGCAATAAAATTGCTAGTAATAATGTTAATGATGATGATGATAATAATAATAATAATAATAATAATAATAATAATAACAACGTTAGCCGTAGGGATGATGGGGTTGCGGGTAAAAAAGTTGAATTCGTAGTTGTGAATGATGGCGAGAATGATGTTGAAGTTGATGCTGAAACGCAAGAACACAACAACAGCAACAAAAACATTAATAACAACAATAACAACAACAACGACCCCGACTACAACAATGAGAGTGTAGAAAGCAGCAACAATAGCAATGAGATGGTATCCAACAACAACGAAATCATTAACATAAACTATAGCCAAGAAAATGACACCAACAACAACATCAACAACAACAACATCAACAACAGCAACAACAGCAACAACAACAACGACAACAACAGCAGCAACGACCAAACATCCACAATTGATTCTCCCGTTGACGAGATAGTTTCAACAACGACCACAATGACTTCTTGAGTGACAAAAACATTTTTATAACAACAAAACAACAACAGCATCGTCACCATCGTCACCGTCATCAACAACAACAACACAATCAAAACATTACACACACACACACACACACACACACACACACACACACACACACACACACACACATACACACAACCCACACACAAGCGGTCAAAAAATAATTATATCAGAGGAGTAAGTTCATTGCACGATAATTGCACCAAAAATAAGTTCTTGCATTAAGAATGAATGAATGGGTAAATAAATGAATGATTAATGATTGATTGAATAATTAAAAGAACAAATAACGCAAAGTGAGTGAACAACGAACAAACGAACGAACAAACACATGAATGATGAATAAACATACAAACGAACCAACGAATGAATGAACGAATGAATGAATGAATGAATGAATGAATGAATGAACGAATGAATGAATGAATGAATGAATGAATGAATGAATGAATGCATGAATGAATGCATGAATGAATGCATGAATGAATGCATGAATGAATGCATGAATGAATGAATAAAAACATAAATGAACAACTGAAGGAAAATAGGAATAAATGGGTGAATAAAAAAATTAATGAATATGTGAATCAATGGATGAATAAACTCCTAAACAAGTAAAAAAATGAAGAAAAGATTCTAAATAATTGCCACATCATAAAACTTTTATATTATTCGCGCTATAAAAATGATGACGGATGGATCGAAAGGCGGATGGCTGGGTTGATAAAGGAGTTGAAATGAAAAAACTTCATCCTCCATTCAAGAACCCATTCAATTATATTTTTCTGAAAAATAATAATAAGAAATAAATAACTACAACAACAACAACATCAATAATAATAAAAACAACAAAATAAATAATAATAATAATAATAACAACAACAATGACAATAATTATTATTATTATTATAACAATAAAAAACTATAATATTGGCAATAATAATAAAAACAAAAACAACAAATATCAAAAGTGCAAATGGGTAACATATTATGTGTTTCCACAATTCGGGCGTTATCCATTATTCAAGTTGACCATATGCGAGTATGTTTGATGATGGTGATGACGACGACAGTGAAGCTGCTGCTGCTGCTACTGCTGTTGCTGATGATAATAATGCTGATGATGATGAACAAAAATTTCAAAAAAAAATTACTAATTATGCAGCGCTTGATTTTTGTTTTAAGTTTATTCAAACACTGGTTTATGACGACGACGACGACGATGAAGTTGCTGTTGACGATAATGGTAATGATGATGATGAACAAAAATTGAAAGAAAAATTACTAATTATGCAGCGCTTAATTTTTGTTTAAAATTTTTTCAAAAACAATACACCTACAAATGGGTTTGTTGCATGATCGAGTGTCATATGTGTCTGTGTGTGTGTGTGTCTGTGTTTCTGAAACGTGTTCATAACATTTAATTTATTTTATATAAATCACGATCAACCAGACATTTTTTAATTACTCTTAACTTAATGAGTTATTAATTAACACTAATTGATCGATTCATTAACTATTTATATAGTCAAAATTAATGATTATTGAAGATTTTCTTGTTTTAAATAAATATCGTTATTTTTCCTTAATTGGCATCGTGAAAAAATTTTTTTTTTATAAGCAGGTACATTTAAGTGTCTGTTATAGTCTATTATACATATTTATAAGTATATATATATATATTATCCTTATATTAATATATTATATTATTATATATATTATTACATATATATATATATATATTAATATATGTATACATATATATATATATATTAATATATGTAAGGAAGTTGATGTTGTTCATATTCATGGTCCCGGTAATTTTTGTAATATTATATCAAGAATTCGGTCATCAACCAGCATATTATTATATATACTATATATATATATATATGTGTGTGTGTGTGTGTGTGTTTGGGTTTGTGTTAGAGAGAGTATATGTGTCTGTCTGCGTGTGTTTTATGCCATAAAATGTGTGTGCGTGCGCGCGCGCGCGTGTGTGTGTGTAAATATGTATCGTGTATATATTATATTAATATTTATGAATCAAAACATGTGTCTCTTTGCAATGAATAAACATGAATCAAGTTTATCTAAACGTGTATCTACGTGTATCCCCCTGTGTATCAGTGCATTTTATTGCTTATTATTGTGTATTATATTAAATACGATGACATGTATAACAAAAAAAATAATTTATTTGTGTGTGTATGTTTGTGTGTGTTTTTTGTGTGTGTGTGTATTAATACGTGAAAATGTTGAATTTTCATTTTAAAAGAAAAAACTGTAGAACTTTTTGAGTATGTGTGTCTGTGTGTGTATATATGTATATATATTATTTGCATTCATACATCATTCACGTACATCTTACTGTGAAAAGAGTATAACATTTATTTATGAATAATGTATTTCGTGATGAATGATGGATGGATGGATGGTTGGATGGACGAATGGATGGATGGTTGGATGGACGAATGGATGGATGGTTGGATGGACGAACGGATGGATGGATAGACGGATGGATAGATGGATGAATAAATAAAAGAACGGTTAAACGAATGGATGGATTGGTTGGATAGGTAAATGAATGGATGGATAAACGTTGAATGGACGGAGGAATGTATAAATGGCGTGTAAATAAATGAATGAATAAACGAATAAACGAACGAACGAATGAATGAATGATAGATGGACAAATGAATGAACGAATGAATGATGCATCGAAGAATGAATGATACACCGATGGATGAATGTTTGAACGAATGAATGATTGTAGAGACGGAATTGGCGATTTATAACTTATTTATTCAAATGGCTGTTTCAACGCATTTATCATCGTAGACTAGAGGTCTACGCTGGAACACATTTCTGTTCCCTCACCTGCCCCTCCTGAAAATAAATTTTACCTCACCCGCACCCATTCCCTCACAAGTCTTGCCTCACCTGCACCCATTTCCTCACATGTCTTCCCTCACCCGCACCCATTCCCTCACAAGTCTTCCCTCACCCACACTCATTCCCTCACAAATCCTCATTTTCCCGCACTCATTCCCTCAATAATTATATAATTATTAACAAAGATAATCAAAGTATCCTTAGTCAGAGTATTATGTAGTACATTCCATGTACAATTTTTATTATAAAAACAAACAAAAATACTGGTTAATAACAGTTAGTGTTTCAGTAAATTGTTTGTAAATATTTATGCCACTCCTTGACTGTTGAGAAAAAGCAGCTGATCAACAGATTCTGGTGAAAGTCTTGAGCGCCTATCTTCCAGTGTTCTTCCAGTGGTGGAGAAACATCTTTCTGAGGGTGTACTTGTTGCTGGAATACTTAGAAGCTGAGCAGCTACTGATGACAACTTTAGCCATGTTGAAGATTTAGATTTCCAGAAGTCTAGAATGTTGTTTGATATCTCTGTTGACTTCAGTGACTATCCAACTGATCCGATGGTTTTGAAGAGTTGAAACATATACTAATTTATTACGTAAAATAAATATAACGTTCTATAACCAAACGAATTGAATGAACCAAACAGCGCGCCACAGTAAAAGTCACATTGTAGATTAATTATCGCCCAAAAACAAATAGAATAAATAGTGATGCATAACACTTAATATAATTGGTTACGTGTTCTTTCCTGTTATCACAATGAATATTATTTAGCGTAATGCATATGCATCTGTGAGCTTGCTTAGCTTTAAACTTAGTAATAATTATCTAACTTTTTCAATTGCGTCGCTGTTCAAGCTATGAAGTTTCTCATTAATTTTCAACATTTTTGGAACGCCATCAAAGTCAAGTCAAATCTGCTTTTGCTTTTTCTGGTCTTTTTCTCTGGAACTCTCTTCCTACTTCTCTGACTACTCTCCATCACTTGCGAAGTTCAGAGCGGATCTCAAGACCCATCTGTTTTCAAAATTCATTGAGGAGCGCTGTTAAACATCGCGGAAATAGCGCTTTATAAGCTAATTGATTGATTGATGGATTGATTGAACTTCAAAAAATAACACCAAGCAAATAGTTAATTAATTCAAATATATGAATAAGCTGTGTGATACGCCAAATTCTGTACACAAAGATCAGCTTATTATGTGTCATGTATGCACGTGCCAAAGTTCTTTTACACAAAGATCAGCTTATAATGTATGCATGACCCATGTTA
The DNA here is from genome assembly GCF_000326865.2 of Helobdella robusta. Taxonomy (NCBI): domain Eukaryota; kingdom Metazoa; phylum Annelida; class Clitellata; order Rhynchobdellida; family Glossiphoniidae; genus Helobdella; species Helobdella robusta. Next base: position 697,273 of record NW_008704083.1, read on the forward strand.
TAGCACAAAGAAAATTGTCAAGCTCATCTCACAATTAGTGATGTTGTTATTATGTGTCATGTATGCCTAGCCTAACCTTTAACATACCATGTTCTTAAATTATGCGCTTATGTATGTATATATATATATATATATATTATGTAGCTATATATATATATATATATATATTATGTAGCTATATATATTTTTATATATTATGTAGCTATATGATCCGTCATATACAATTAAACAGTATATACACGTGCACAAGTTCTTTTACACAAAGGTTAGCTTATAATAATAATCTAACTTTTTCAATTGCGTTGCTGTTCAAGCTATGAAGTTTCTCATTAATTTTCAACATTTTTGGAACTTCGCCATCAAAGTCAATTCAACTGCGGTTTTCCCTCTAAAATTTTTCCCGTCCCGCGGTATTTCCCGCACGAAAAATATCCGCCCCGCGGTTTTCCCTCGCTTTTCATTCCCGCCCCGCGAGTTTCCCTCCAACTTCTGTTCCCAACCCGCAGTTTTCCCGCGAGTATTTGCGGGAAAATTTGCGGGAAATTTTCCATGTAGACCTCTATCGTAGACTCTCTGATAATAACCGTAATAATAATAAATTATAATTTATAATTTTAAAATAAATAATTTATTATTATTATTATCAGTACATCAACATTATAGTTTTGTACGGCTGAATGATTGAAGCTTATTCGTTGGTACTGAAATTTACAAGGGAGAGCTATTAATTATAATAATACAATGTTTATTGGGTGGGTACGTTAATACAAATTTATTATGTATTTTATGTTAGGCATGTGTGTGCGTGTGTGTGTGTGTGCGCGTGTGTATACGATAAACTAGATATTGCTCTTAAAATGATACTCTCGTTTATATGCACTGATACACAAACAAACGCTGTATGTATGTATGTATGTGTATATATGTTTATTTGGTTTGTTGGCTTGTTTGTATACTTTTTTTGGTATGTTTGTTGGCTTATTTGTATATTTTTTTTGTATATTTTTTTTGGTATGTTTGTACGTATGTACGATGGAAATGTTGACCTATTGACAATGAAAGCTATAAAAAAGAGCAAAGAATGGCTTAAGATAATTCCGTAGGATAATCATGTGTGTGTGTGTGCGTGCATGTGTGTGTGTGTGTGTGTGTGTGTGTGTGTGTGTGTGTGGTATGTGTGTGTTGTGTGTTTGTGAATTGTCAACGCTAAGTATTGTTAGTTAAGTTTGTGGTGTTGTTGGTCGCTGTACGTGTATTGTCGTCCGTGATGATTAAATTGATTTAGTTTGAAGAAAAATCGGAAATAAATGACTTGAAAAAACGAGTTTGATATTTATTAATTAATCAGTTGATTGGGGGGCGTCATGGCTCAATAATTAAAGGCGCCTAATCTTGCTGCTGCAGTAACTGGGTTCGAATGCAATAAAATCCCCGCTTATTGTGTATGATGCGTGGTTTTTACGGGTATTCATATACGCTTTGTGTGTTTGCCGTCGGTGAAATATTTTGGCTTCAATTTATCATCAGTCTTTTTATCTTCTTCGTCATCGTCATAAATTACCGCAACAACAACAACACCATCGTCATCTTCATCATCTTCATCACTATCATCACCAACAGCAACAACGTCATCCTCATCTTCATCGTCAACAACAACACCATCATCATCACCACCAACAACAACTACATCATCATCTTCTTCATCACCAACAACAACTGCATCATCATCTTCTTCCTCATCAACAACTACATCTTCCTCGTCTTCGTCATCATAAACAACATCATATTCTTCTACATCTACGTCTTCAACAACAACAACATTTACGACAACGATGACGTCATTCAATCAAAAGATACGAAAGAAAAAAAAACCTTGCCACTATCATCGTTATCCTCATGAAAATGCTGATGATACAATTATCAAGACCAATAAAAACTATTCTATCGAAATGATGACGTTACTATTTATGATCAGAAAGCATGTGTATGTCAGTGTCTATATATGTGTGGATGTGTGTATGTGTATGTACGTGTTGTTGTATGTGTATGAATGTGGGTATGTATTTCTAAAAATAGAAATACTTTTTAAACTATAAAATCTAAAAATATATTCTACAAAACACAAAAAAAAATGTCTTACATTCATTGTATACTTGCTTGTTTGTTTGTACATGCGTGTATGTAGTTAGCTTTTAGGCATGTGTGTATACAAGAGTGTATGTGTATTTATAAAAATGTGTACAAAACTGGGTAGTCTCCAATAAATCAGATACAAACAATTGCCATTTAATGAGAATCACTCCGTAGAATGATCTAGATAAACCGAGTTCAACAATCCACAATCCTGTATTGCCCATTAAATATTGATTATGCGATTGCAAATTTGTTTTTAGATTTTTTGTATGTATGTATGTATGTGTGTGTGTGTTTGTTTGATTGTTTGATTGTTTGAGTGTATGTATGTTTTTACTTTTGTTTGTTCGTCTGTCAATGTTGCTGTTTCTGTTTTGCGTTGGAAAATGTGTTTTTACATTTACTTGTGTATGTTTTTGTTTATACTTTCGGTGTTTATTTGCATGGCTGTGTGTATGTGTATATATTTTTGTTTGCGTGTGTGTGTATGTTTATTTCTGTATGTACGAAATTTGAATGACTGCATGTTAGACTAATTGAGCTACGAACGAACTGCAAAATATTTGACAGTTTGTTGTTTGTATGTTGGTTCGTGAGAACACTAGTTCGTTTGTTTGTTAGTTAATACGTTTGTTCATGTTTGTTTGCTGACGCGTTCGTCTGTTCAATCATTTGCATGTTTATCGAAGTTCACACGTTCGTTTGCTGATATGTTTGTATGTTTTTTGGCATGTTTTCTTTTATAAATGCAAATTTTTTTTTAATATGGTCAAAAGTGTGACAGTGAAAAAATCGATGCACCCACGCGTTCTTCTTCAAAAGTGCTTCTTTTAAGTTTTTATCTCGTTACATAATTTTCAATTTTCAAAAAAAAAAAATTTAATCGATTAGTTCGTGATTAAGTCCGCTGTTTCTCTCAATTCTGGCAACATAGGTGAATGAATGAATGGATAAATGAATGTACAAACGAACGAATGAATGAACAAACGAACGAATGATGCAGGTCTAATTGCTTTCTTATTAACGCCTCTTTAAAAAATTTTCTTTTTCACTTTACAAAGTTTATTCCATTCTCTCTCTCTCTCACTCTCTCTCTTGTTTTTTCTCTTCCTTTATCTCTCTCTCTCTCTCTCTCTCTTCTCTCTCTTGTTTTCTCAACCTTTATTCACTTCCAACTTTTCATTCAATCGATGATCAAACATTTGCTACTAACAAATTACAAATATTATTATTAACTGTCTTCTTAATGAAACAGTTTAATCCTGTTCAAATCATAATAAACAAATAATAATAACAATAATAAATAGCAATAATTATGACAATTATTATAGCTAATTATAGTCGGGCGACCACAACTTGAACGATTTGTCGTAGGTAGTGGTGGCAATGTACTTGTCGTCAGCTGACACGTCACATGACATGACCCTGCCCTCGTGACTTGCCAGGGCCTGGGAGGGCGACCAATTAGGGTGGTTCCAGATCTGGGTGCATGGATCAATAAATGAATGAATGAGTAAATGAATGAATGAATGAATTTAATGATGGATGGATGGATGAGTGAATTGATTTAAGAATGGGATAAACAATGGGGGTGAATTGATGGTGTTATGAAATTTATCAATTCTGAATGAATTAAAGATGAAGGAAGGTACGAGTAATTAATTTAATGAATGAATGAAATAAATGAGTAAAACGTCTAGCACCTTTGCGGTCTTGTCATAAGAAGAGCTAACTAAATACAGACCTGTGTTCCCTGGAAAATGAAAATATAACAATACATATAATGCATTTGTCTATTCCTTCTTTCATTCCCTCATTCAATAATTCAGTCATTCATTTTTCACTCACTCCTTCACGCATTCATTTTTCACTCATCGTTCACTCACTCATTCACTCAAACATAATCAGGACTAACGTTGAAACCTGACTCTAGACACGATGTTAGTATGGGCGGGTATGGTATACAGGCAGCCTCTCTGCCTCATATCCCAGATCTTCACTGAATGGTCCTCGCTACCCGTTGCTGCCTGGTACCTAGTGGCGATGAAGATGACGACGACGATGTGGCAGACATGATGATGATGATAGGGCAGTGATGATGATGATTGGGCAATGATGATGATGATGATGGGGTAGTGATGATGATGATGATAGGGCAGTCATGATGATGAAAGGGCAGTGAAAATGATGATGATGATGGGGTAGTGATGATGATGAGGTAGTGATGATGATGATGATGAGGTAGTGATGATGATGATAAGATAGTGATGGTGGTGATGATGATGTGGCAGTGGCGATGATGATGACGTAATTTCACCTACGTCATCAGCATTTTAATCATCATTAACACCAATCAGATTCCTCATTGTCATCACAATCATCGTTACAACCGGCATCATCGTCATCATCATTACCATCATCATTACCATCATCATTACCATCATCATTATCATCACAGCCAGCAGCATCATCACAACCAGCATCATCATCACAACCAGCATGATCATCGTCGTCATCATCACCGACCCGTTTGGCGAGAAGTCAAGGGTAAGGATGGACTTGAGATGGCCCTCCAGGAACATGACACACCTCCCAGTCCGCAAGTCCCACAGCCTCCCAAACGAATCCGTTGCACTGATGGGAGGTGATGATGATGATGATAAGATGATGATGACGATGATGATAATGATAAGGATGATGATGATAACGAAGGTGATGACGATGGAATGTTCACTACAATGATGATGATGGTCACTAGGATGATGATGATGACCATAAGAGTGAAGGTAATGATTATAATGATAACGATGATGATACACACTCACATGCATGCACACACACACGCACACGCATGCACACACAATCCTACCCAGTAAGAGCTAGCGAACCATCACACTGGAATGATATATCATAAACTGGACCGCAATGACCTTCTTGATGCAGAATTTCTTCTTTAAGTTCAAGGTCAAAAAAACGCCAGGAGCTATCAAAACTGATTCAGGAGTGTGTTGTGTATGCGTCGTGAGCGTGTGTGTATGTGTGAGTATGTGTGAGTGTGTGTGTCTGTGTGAGTGTGTGTGTGTTCAGCTTCTTAAATTGTTTCATACATACAAGCGTATTACGATAAATTCAATTAATAGCAATACTAACAATAGTAAATGTCAATTCACACACACGCGCGCGCACACACGCACGCACACACATACACACGCACACACCAACCAACGACTACATAAACTGACCAGCAAGTAGCCAAGAATTTGCCCGATGGATGGAAGACTGCCTTGGTCACCCTGTTTGGTTCATGGCCTTCGATGCTGTCCATCGGTGTCTCACTGGTTAAATAACAATTATCATAATTAATTCTTATAGGTTAAAGGTCATTGTCTCTCTCTTATTGTTATTATTATCAATATTGTAACAATGTTATTGGCTACAGTTAGATGATGCGTGAAGAAGTTAACAGATACACATTCATATAAATAGGCAAATACGTTAACAAACAAGTGTATAATCAAACAAACAAGTATAAAAACAAACAAGTATAATAACAAACATACAAACAAACATACAAACAAACCAACATACATACAAACAAACAAACATACAAACAAACATACAAACCCCTTAAGAGACCATAACTTCACAGTGCCATCGTGTGCACATGTAGCTAGATTGCAGCAATCTTCAGATATGGATAGAGTTGACTGTGGGTGGAATGACACACAGCCGACTTGAGTGCTGTGGCCTGAGACAAAAAACATACAAACATATATACAAAAGTATAAACATGCATACAAACCAACATACAACAAACAAAATAAACATACATACAAACAAACGGACCAACCTAAAAACATAACAACGAATATAATACACACAAACAAACAAAACATACATCTAAATGACAGTCATACACATAAAAATTGACATAATAAAACAAACTTTCAAACATACAAACAAGTGAACAAGCCAACAAACGAACGAACAAACAAACAGACAAACAAACAGACAGACAGACAAACAAACAAACCTCTGAGAACCCTTAACTCTTCACATTCAGGTATAGACCAGAGTTTGCAAAGTCCATTCCTATTAAACAAAGTATTCAATCAACAAAATCGAGACAAAACGAAACGACTGCAAACGAAACGAGACGTCCTAAAACGAGACGAGACGTCTCGAAACGAGACGAAATTTTATTGAGACAAAAATTCCTTGAAAAAAAAAACAACATAACGTCACAGGGCCTACTATAAGAGTCTAAACGTCTAAAAATATTAATGAAATATAATTATATTATACAACAAAAACAACAATCATAAATTATAAATAATAATAATAATAATAATAATAATATTATTATTATTATGAATAATAAATAATAAAATAAATGCTTACCACGAGGCAGTAGCCAGTAATGCACTGTTAGGTGAGAATGAGCAGTAAGATATTGGCCTGGAGTCTGCTATTTGGCTGAATATTAATGACGTCATCTGTATGTGTGTGTGTGTATTTGTTTGTGTATGTGTGTGTAAATATTTATGACGTTTATGTGCGTTTAATTAAAAAAGTACGTGTTTGTAAATGCGTGTTTGTAAGAGTGTGTTTATGTGTATTTTTTTGTTTTAAGTAGGGATGCACCGAAGTTCGGCCCCGGCTCCGGCCAAAATCCGGCTTTTTTCAAATCCGGTCGAATCCGGCCCCAGCCGGATTTGGTGGCCGGATTTAAGCGTCTATCAACTTTTAAAAATGTTAAAAATAGAAAAAAAAATTTTATTGAATTCAATTAATTTTATGTCAATAAGTTAAAGGCTAAGGCTAAGCTAAAGGCATACATGACACATAATAACAACATCACTAATTGTGAGGTAATCTGGACAATTTTCTTTATGCTATAACATGGGTTATGCATAAATTATAAGTTGATCTTTGTGTAAAAGAACTTGTGCACGTGTATATACTATATATTGATAATTGCACATGACGGATCATATAGCTACATAATATATATATATATATATATCTTAATATATATATATATAAAGATATATATATATATATATATATATATTTAGAGAGAGAGAGAGAGAGAGAGAGAGAGAGAGAGAGAGAGAGAGAGAGAGAGAGAGAGAGATACATAAGCACATAATTTAAGAACATGGTATGTTAAAGGTTAGGCTAGGTATACATGACACATAATTACAACATCACTAATTGTGCGGTTAGCTGGACAATTTTCTTTGTGCTTTAACTTGGGTTATGCAAATATGCATAAATTATAAGCTGATCTTTGTGTACAGAATTTGGCATATCACACAACTTATTCATATATTTGAATTAAATAACTATTTGCTAGGTGTTATTTTTTGATGTTCAACATGTAGATAACCGTAAATGTATTTTTTCTAACGTATGTAAAACGGTAACTAAAATCCGGCTCCGGCCGGTTTTTGAATTTTAAATCCGGCCAAGTCCGGGCCCGGCCGGATTTGAAAAACCTGAATCCGATGCATCCCTAGTTTTAAGTGAGTGTGAATGTATGTGAACACACACACAAACACACACAGATATACAGAGCATTCGTTGAATGCACATGAACCAATACATCACACGGGGGTACCCTTGTATTCAAACACGTTATCTGCAATATCACAGCCGAGCATCTTAGCCAGTGTACCACTACCATTTTACAAGAAAATCATTAAAATGAACTGACCCTATTACGTTTGAATAGATCTTGTAGCTTAGTGTTGACAACACTGGTCGGTAGAAGTTTCTCTTCTTTCGCAATCTTTATCCTTTCAGCTGCTCTGTTCAGTTTTTTTAAATATAATTAATTTCATAATTTATTTATTAATTATGTAATAATATATTATGGCGTTTAATAATAAATTTGTAATAATTTATAGTGTAATGTGTTATACTATCTATTAATTTGTATTTCAATCCCAACAACAATTATTCATCATCATCCACACGGTCCTTTTCATCTTAGTCATAGTCATCATCATCATCACAACAACCATCTTCGTCGTCATCATCATCGTCACCACCATCACCATCTTCATCATCACCATCACTATTGTCATCACCGTCCTCATCACCATCATCATCATCACCATCGTCATCATCATCAAAACCCCCAACCTGATTATGGAGTAGTTAGCTATCCAGGCTCGTGCCTCTTGCAATGAAGTCTTACCCTCGTGGTACCATGTTACCTTTTCCGACTGTCACATGATGGTGATCATGGTGGTAATTTATGATTATGATGATAATGCTATTGATTAGGATGATGATGAATATGATGATAATTATGGTTATGACGATGATTATGAACTTTAACCTCTTGTTTAGCCTTCTTAGGGGCCAGCTCCTCTTTCTTTTTCTTCAGAAGATTCTGTCCCCTAAGGGCCAACAACTCCCTCAATCGATCTCTCCTGTCAGCCGGGCCTTCACCGAAATAACCTAAAAAAAAAAGAAAATAAATTTAAATTTTATTTGTGATAGATTTATTTAATTTGACAAAATAATATGAAGATGCTGGTAATTATTATATTATTTTAATTGTTATATTATATTATGATAATATAATTCCTTGTTGGTTAGTACTAAAACTAACAAATTGGTTCTCCCAATTGTCTCAGCTGGGCTTTCACTTCCGAGTCATCAGTAGAGACGTGTATAAGACGAGCCTGAATAAGTTATCAAATAATTTATAAATACTTTACTTTAATATAATTAAGAAGTTAAATTATAAAAAAAAATTTTTATACACTAACCTTCTTACGTTTCTCATATTCCTCCAGCTGTTCTTGCCTAACTTCACTATCCATAAAATCTGTTGTTTCCAAGACTTCATGTTTGCTGATTTTTGCAGCCTCGCTGGCCGCACTGTTTCGGATTGAGGCGATATTCTCTTCTAAACTACCGTAATGAATAATTTTATTCCTAATCTGCCTAGGTACCATTTCTTCATCGTCAGACATTTTTTTGTATTTTCTATTTTCTCTGACCAACAAACAAAAAGTACGGTGTAGATATGGTAAAAATATTAATATACGTTACCAAACTAGTTGTATTAAACTTATTAGAAATTACGAAAATTCAACCGGTCTAGATTGTTATTTTGAATTATCGCTTTTGCTCGGCAAAGAACTAATAACGTTAAAAACAAATTTTATCTTATTCTTTGGAAGGATCAATTGACTAAATTTATTAAATGCGCCTTTTTCAAGCAAATAAAAAACAAATTAATAATTTAAAAAATATTTATGGTTAAATTTTTACTAAAATTTCGATAAACTTCGAATTTTAGAATTTTTAGGTATTAGCATGGAAGCACTGAACTTTTACACTATATGTGTATATAATATATACATATATATATGTATATATATTTGGTTAGCTTGGTGATGCTTTAACAGTTGATAGCAAAACTTTTTCAAAACTTTATTGTTTTGGAAATTATTTCAAAATTATAAAAAAAAAAATATCTTATTTAAATTTTTAAATATGGTCACTTTTGATAAATCTCATAAGGGTAAATTTAGTAGTAAAAAGTTTAAAAATGTTACTGCAACTTGTACAACTACTGCTACTACTACTACAATTGCTAATGATGAATTTTCTGGCCTCAAAAATTTCATATCTGATCCATATAATCTGCTCATTATATTCACTGGTTAATATAATATATAATTAGTGGTTAATTATTATATTTTTTGAAAAATAAATTTATTTGACCCATGTTTCAATTGTTTATTATTTATTTAATAATCAAATTATTATTATCAATTCACTGTTAAATTGTTTACTGTACTTTAATATAGTAATAATATACAATGTATATATATATATATATATATATATATGTATGTATATAATGATACATAGTTATATTTAGTATATTTTTGTATTGTACTATACTATGGTATACAATACAATAAAATTATTTTTAATAAAGCAATTGACATATATTAAAAAGTGTTTTATGAATTCAATTTACTAATAAATTTTTTTATTTTAATCTTTACAGCTCTCACCATTGCTCTCCTTCATAGGTTAGTTAAAAAAAAACACACCAATTAATACAACCCCGCATAAATTGATTATACACAAATACCTAATACCATACGAATACCTAATTCAATACAGATACCTATCATAGAATTCCATATATTCAAATGTCAAACATACAAATGTTAAACATACATATATCTTGCTTAATTCTAATACAAACTAACAAAAATCTATAGATCTTACCAAATATATAGATGCAAAATTCACCAATAAAGCCCATTATACAAATACCTAATATAAATAGTACCTGATACAATACAAATACCAAAGCAAAGATATGAACAAGATGGCATGCACTAATACACTAATTACTTTTGCCTTATGAATAATTGATTGGTGCTGGTATGAGAAAAATAATAATAACAATAATAATAAAATTGATTATTATGACAATAATAAAAATGTTTTATATTTAATTGTGAAAAACAATTTTTTTTTTCTTTTATTGCAAAAAACCTATCAAATATTGATAATGATGATGATGACGACGATGATAATGAGGATGATAGTAGTGCCTACAACGACTATGATGATGATGATGATGATGATGATGGTAATAAAAATATCAAAATTATTTGCTATATTAAGATTTCTGACGGATTGAGACTGTCAGAAATGCAATTATTGATGAAAATCACAGCATGTTCCGCATTAGTTTAACTTCCTACATATATATATATATATATATATATGTATATATATATATATATATATATATATATATATATATACCCAGTAGAATACCTAGTATACGCATGTACATTATACGTTCGTTGGTATTAACGCCAATTTAATTACACTCAAATTAAGGTAATGCTATAGATGGATTATTAAATCAATGCGTGCTAGCCACGCATAGCCTACATACGTGTGTGGGTGCGTGTGTGTGTGTGTGTGTTTTTGTGCGTGTGTATGTGTGTGTTTTTGTGCGTGTGGGCTTGGTGAATCGTAAATCGCGGAAACAATGGCTCAAGATTATCGAACAACGATACGTGTTAAAGTTAAATTTTGTTGTTGTTGCTGTTGTTGACGTTGATGATGACTTCATTGTTGATGGTTTTGCTGTTGTTGTTGCTGCTGTTGCTGCTGCTGTTGTTGCTGCTAGTGGTATTATTATTATTATTATTGTTGCTAATTTTCAGTATATTTTGTATCGCCCGTATTTGTAGGTACTAGCTTTTATTCATCCGAACACCTTGAGAAGATTTAATCAAGTAAAAAATGAGTGTCCGTTCGTTCGGAGCCTAAGTCTTATTGATAGTGTGTACGTTTGTGTGTGCGTGTGTGTGTGTGCGCGCGCGTATGTTTTTGTATTCGTGTTAGTATTTGTATGTGTATGTCTTTGTGTGTGCGTGTGTGTGTATATATATATGTATATATATATATATGTATGTATTAGCATGCATTCATTTAAGAGTAATAAACCATTTCGACGCGCGTATCTTATTAATATACTCAATACGCTTGCGTGTTTATGCATAAGTTCATGCGCGTACGTGTTGAGTTATTAAAAGATAATAATACATAATGCCTATTATACACAATACCTTCCTATTCTTTGCATTTTATACCTGCTCCTAGAAGTTATTTTGATATAAAAATCGCTGCATAAATGCAGATGTTGCCATATTTCTCCACTCGCAAACGTGCGTGTGTGCGTGCATGTGTGCGTGCATGCGTGTGTGTTTATTTGTGTACGTGTACTTCTGTATGTAAGCTTGTTCACATATATCTGTATATGTTTACGTTTAATACACAATTGTACTGTACACGTATGTATGTTATTTTTGGTAGATGCATGTATGTTTTTGTGTGTTCGTGTATATACGTATGTTTGCCTAGGTGTGTTTATATCTGCGTTTTTTGTATTTTTCATTGTGAAACTGTTACCATCTGATTTGTTTATCTATTGACTGTTGGAAGCTATTCAAATTTATGTTACACTTGCTTGTGACGATGACGATGATGATGACGACGGGGATGGTGATAACGATGATAATGATGACAACAATATTGGTGACGTTGATGATGATTATGAAGATGACGACGACGATATTGATAAGGCTAGTGGGGCTGAAAATAAAACTCTTTTATTTATTCATCCTTACATTCTTTCATCCATTCATATATCTATATATTCATCCATTTAGCTATTCATTCATTCATCCGTTCATTCACTTGTTTTTTCGTTCATTTTTCCATCCATCCGTCCATCCATTATATTTTTCCTTCTGCAGAGAACCGGATGTTTGAGCGTTTATCTTCAGGCCCCAATTAGCGCCAAGACTCTATTTATTATCTTTCCACTTCCATTGTTATTAATGTCGCTTACACACACACACGCACGTACGCACACACACACACGTACGAACACACGCACGTACGCACACACACATACAAATGAACATGTTGACAAGCTTAAAATCCACACCATAGAACTACTGCCATTTTTCTTAATAATTTTATTTAACCATACTCGTTTACTGTTACACTATTAGGAAGTGCTTTTGAATTATCCAAAATGACCATTAAGTACGTGTGTACTTAATGTTATTCTTACGTGCAGAGTGTACTTTCAAGTACTAAGTACACTAGTACCTAGTAAGTACTTTTCATATAGTTGGCTTCTGGAGTTGCGCACATTTCGTAATTTTTGTTGTGAGACTAGTTCTTCTACAAATATATAAATATGAGTTTTATCTATCTATCTGTATGTTTGTCTATCTATCTATCTATCTATCTATCTATCTATCTATCTATCTATCTATCTATCTATCTATCTATCTATCTATCTATCTATCTATCTATCTATCTATCTATCTATCTATCTATCTATCTATCTATCTATCTATCTATCTATCTATCTATCTATCTATCTATCTATCTATCTATCTATCTATCTATCTATCTATCTATCTATCTATCTATCTATCTATCTATCTATCTATCTATCTATCTATCTATCTATCTATCTATCTATCTATCTATCTATCTATCTATCTATCTATCTATCTATCTATCTATCTATCTATCTATCTATCTATCTATCTATTTATCTGTCTGTCTGTCTGTCTGTCTATCTATCTATCTATCAATACAACAGACAGACCTGCACATACAGATTCGACGATACGCAGACAAACTGGAAGATAAGAAGCGTTCCTCCTTTAAAAGCATATTAATGTTTCCAAATAAATTATCCAACTCCACACCATTAATTTAATTTGTTTATGGAGTACGCTGTCTATTTCCTTTTTTTTCTTTTTATTTATTTTAACGTATTTCATTTTCCGTAAGAAGTGTGTGTGTGCACTACATGTAGGTATGTATGTGTGCATGTGTGTGTATATATGTTTCAGAAATAGTTTTTATGTGTGTGTATGCATGTATGTATGTGTGTGTATGTGTTTTTTTGGTTGTACATATGTGTAAGTATTTATATACACTGGCATGTAAAATCGCGTCTGTTTAACTAGGTACCTATCGTTTAGGCCGTTCACATTTTCGTCATCATCGTCATTAGTATTATTGAGAGTCTTTGTTATCATGTTGCAATAATCACCTTAGCCAAAATCATCATCCCAATCATCATCACAATAATCACAGTCATCATCACAATCGTCATCGTCATCATAATCACAATCATTATAATTATCATCATCATCACAGTCATCATCACAATCCTCGTCATCATCACAATCATCATCATAATTATTATCATTATCATCATCTTCATCATCATCGTCATCGTCTTACTCGTCACCATTATCTCCTCCTCCTTATCATCATTATGACTGATCCATCGATCATCCTTTTTTTTCTCAGCGCCCACAAATACATTGACATCATTTATTTTATAAAAATACACACGCACATACACACACACACGCACGCAAACATACATACACACACAAACTCACCCACACACAAATATGTAAAAATACATTGATTGATTGATTGATTGATTGATTGATTGATTGATTGATTGATTGATTGATTGATTGATTGATTGATTGATTGATTGATTGATTGATTGATTGATTGATTGATTGATTGATTGATTGATTGATTGATTGATTGATTGATTGATTGATTGATTGATTGATTGATTGATTGATTGATTGATTGATTGATTGATTGATTGATTGATTGATTGATTGATTGATTGATTGATTGATTGATTGATTGATTGATTGATTGATTGATTGATTGATTGATTGATTGATTGATTGATTGATTGATTGATTGATTGATTGATTGATTGATTGATTGATTGATTGATTGATACTAATTCATTTGTTTATTTCTAGCTTACATGTCTGTATACGCATAAATAAATGAATAGATTAATAAATAACATAAAGATACACACTCTAAGAGAATTATTCACTTTCAAGTATATTTACACGTACACACGCACACACACACACACACACAAGTAAATACTCATATTTACACACATACGCACAGCGCACACGAACGAGTTGTATGAAGTTTATTACCAACTGTTTTCAAAATGATGTCTTTGTATTTTTTTTTCATTTTCATCAACTTTTGATTTCATTAATCAACTTTTCATATTTAATTTTAGATTAAATTCATCTCGTTTCGTTTCATTTCGTTTCGTTTTTTATGTGGCAAAATAAAAATATGTCACCTTAGTTTGTAACTTTTGTGTTCACCTTTTGTACGTGTTTGAAAATGTCTGATTTTGATTTACAGCATATTTCAATGTGAACTTTCATGTATTTTTGATGAATATACAATACAAGTGTATGTGTGTTTTTATGTGTGTTTGTGTATGTGTGAGTGAGTGTGTGTGTGTATATATGCTTATACAGATTCCTCCCCAAATCACACATACACACACACACACACTCATTGCTATCTTCGTTATAATTGATTTAGACCGAATCCTGATTCATCTTTTCATATTAAAGGGAGAGAGCCGACGAACTTGAAACTGCCACCGCACACCGGCACAACCTTGATCAACACGTACACACGACGCAAACACGCACGTACATAAACACGCACGTACATACACATGCACACACATTTTTGGTATAAATAGTTTGCCAACTTTTAAACTTAAAAACAAAATCCACAAATTAATTTCCTTCGGAAAATTTTTCCACTAGGCAAGACAAACATTTCAAAGTCGAAATAAATCAAAACATGGAAAAAGCGTTGACCGAAAAAGAATTGAAAACAAAAACAAAAAAGCAACAACAACAAACAACAACTACAACAAACAACAACAGCATCAACAAAAACACCAATGACAACATCCGCAAGTCATTAAAAACGATACTACATACATCTACCCACGCGCATGCTTAACTTTTCACTTTCAGCGTGATTGAATGAAATAACGAAGAATAAATTAAAAAAAGTTAATTAAAAAAACAATATATATAATAATAATAATTATAATAATGACAACAGTAATAATGATGGTAGCAGTGGCAAAAATATAAAATGACGTCACTGTAAAAATATTAGAATCTCATTCGACTTCATCAAATGTAAGCTGCAGCGAATGTTAAAACTGAGGTATAAATTTCTAAAAAATAAAAACACACGCCATCGTCGTCGTCGTCTTCCTCCTCCTCTTCATCATCTTTTGCCGTCGTCTTCATCTTCACCATCGTACACATCCCTTTATTCACCATCGTCGTTGTCGTCACCACCTTAGTAAACACACACGTAGACACTTGTATGCACATGCACACATACAGACTTATATACACACTCATACACACTACACGCATATACACACTCATACACTCGTACACACACTTACACACACACACACACGTACACACGTACATACACAAAAGCCTAACTCCAATAACAACGGCGGCATATGTTGAAGTAGATTTTCAATGAAATTTTCTCTTGTTATGTTACCAGACTCGCTATTACGTGTTACGTGTCTGCGTGGATGTTCGTGTGTGTGTACGTGTGTGTGTGTGTGTTCGTGTGTACGTGTGTGTGTCTGTATGTATGTGTTTTGTGTAGTTCGAATTCTTTTAATATAATAGCGCAAGATGGTAAGTGCAAATAAGTGTATTTGTTAAGAGTATTATGTTTTTGTGCGTGTGTGTGTATGTGTATGTGTACGTGCGCTTGAATGTATGCGCGTGTATATCTTTTTATGTTTTTTAGTTTGTTCTTACGTTCGTCTCAGTGCTTTCAATGTAGTTTTATTCTAAATGAGATGGAATATTTTCTACTGCGATCCCAGGATTGTTTCTTTTTTTGAAACATTTTTCATCTAGTGGCGGATCTGGATCACGGGATTGAGCCATGGACTTTCCGTTGGGAGCAGTATTTTTATTAAAAGTCAGTAAAACTCAGTTTTTAGTGAAAAAATTGCCGAAAATTGACGTATTAAGCAAAAATAGACTGACTGGCCAGTAATTATTAGGTACTGTGCACTATAGTTCGATTTTTTGTGGCGAATTTAAAAACGTTGTCTATAACCGCTCTTATCCATCCATCATCATCATTATCACCATCGTCATCATCAGTATCATCATCATCATTTTCATACCATCATCATCATTTTCATATCATCATCTTCATTTCATCATCGTCGTCGTCATTTAGGTCGATTTGTTTTTTTTTCTCGTTGCATTGATCGGTGAGGCAACGCCCCATGTAGCAACGTGATTTCAATTAAATTTTTTAATGTATTAATTTTTAATTTCAAGTTAATTAAATTAATTAATTAATTGATTGACTAACTATTTAATAAATAAATTTATTAGTTAGTTAGGTTAATTAATTTTTAATTTATTAGCAATTCCGTTCGTTTTGATTTGATGTTTGTCAATCGAAATGATGGCTTTAGTTGTGGTTTATATTCGTTTTTTATGTTTTTTATATTGTTTATTGTTAGTTTTTTAAATTTTAAACGTTATCTTGTTTTTCTTATTATATTTGTCTGTTTAGTTTTTTTTCCTTTTTCGTCCGTCATTTTCTTTGAATTTTTCAATTATATTTTTTTAAAAAAACTTTTCTTTCGCTCTTTTTTTCTCTCTCTCTCTCTCTTTCTCATCTACCTATCTATCTGTCTGTCGGTCTGTCTGTCTGTCTCTCTATCTATTTTTCTATCTATATATCTGTCTGTCTATCTATCTATCTTTTCTCATTCTTCTTCTACTTTACTTGTTCTATTTTTGGCTTGTTCACACCGTCCATTCTCTTTCTTCTCTCTTTCTCTTTCTGCGAGTCTAAAAAATGAAATATAATAAATGAAATGAGAGAGAGAGAGAGGAGAGAGAGAGAGAGAGAGAGAGAGAAAGCGAGTGATGCAATCATACATAAATACATGCATACATACGCGTCACCAGCAAGCACCTCATACATATTTTATATTTGTTTTGGACGTCGCAATTTTTTTTCTCTCTCTTTTTTTTCTCAAAAAAAACTTTCCTCTTCCCGCCAAAAAAACACCGCGAATAAAAATAATAAAAAAAATGACACAGGGAGGTCAAGAGGTCAGATCTAAAATGAAATTATTTTATGCATTTTTGGCATGTTTTCTTCGTGGTTTAGCTGTTTTTTGTGTCATCCTTCTCTCCTTCTCCCTCTTTCTTTTGTCTTTCTGTCTCGTGTGTATGTGCGTGCATGTGTGTGTGTGTGTGCGCGCGCGCGTGTGTGTGTGAGTATGTGTGTGAGTATGTGTGTACGTACGTACCAAATACAATACATGTAAATACACAATACCAAATTATTCGAATACACGATACCGAAATACCAGAAACCACATCGCGAATATGTTTGAGAGTGACAGGCACTTTTCGCATCTCAGCACTTTGGAGAGGGAGCTAACTTTCAGAACGGAAATGGTTCGTTTACTGGTGTTATTATTATTATTATTGTTTGTTGTTGTTGTTATTATTATTATTATTGTTGTTATTATTTTTATCATTTTTGTTGTTATTGATGTTTTGATTATTTACACATTGTCGCGACGCTTCTTATGTCAAATTGACAATTTCATCTTGCATTGTTTTTCGCGACTTAAGAAAAATTTGTAAAGTTTATTTGAATAAGGAAAAACTGAACCATGAACATTTAAGTAAGTACATATGTTTTCACGTTCTTATACCTCCGCACGTAAAAATTGAGTAACACACACACACACACACACACACACACACACACATGCTGACTTGTCTACTACATACACACATACAAACACACACGCACGCACATTCAAACACAAAATAAAACCAAAAAATTAAACAAAAGCAGAGACAAAATGAAAACAAAACCGCGAAAAAAGGAAGACAAACAAGAGTCTGCGAAAAAGATAATAGCATTCAATCATGTTCATGCCAAGATGTATCGATAGTCCGGCAAAAAATACTTAATGGATTACTTCCCTACTTTATATTTGTTTATCTCTGAGTACGAGATTTTGTTTTTGTATTGTATTGTTTTTGTATTTTGTTTTGCTTGTCTAAGTTAAGATTTTGTATTGTATTGTTTTTTGTTTTGCTTGTATATGTTAAGTTTTTGTATTGTATTGTTTTTGTATTTTGTTTTGCTTCTCTATGTTAGTGTTTTAAGATTTTGTTTTTGTATTATATTGATTTTTTATTTTGTTTTGCTTGTCTATGTTAAGATTTTGTTTTTGTATTGTATTGTATTGTTTTTGTATTTTGTTTTGCTTGTCTATGTTAAGATTTTGTTTTTGTATTGTTTTTGTATTTTGTTTTGCTTGTCTATGTTTTGTTTCGCTTCTGTTTGTGATGTTTGCTTCGTCTATATACTACTTTATATTTTCCAATTTTTAGGTTTTGTTTTTGAGGGGGCGAATTTTTTCTCGGCCAAGTTTGAATAAAAAATTTCGTTACAACGTTACAAACTGTTAAACATTCAAAATTCATACATACATACACCCATACACACACACACACACACCCGCACACACACACACACACACTTACATACATACATACATACATACATGCATATATCATACGCATGGATTCAAAATACATATGATGTGTCCCAAATTTATGAAATGGATACAAAAGTATATCTTGCAAATACTCAATCACACTTTCTAATTACACACAACTTAACAAAAACACCTTCTAAGCACACGCATTTACATGAGGGTATCTGTTATTACTCATTAATTCCCTATAGATACACAGAAACACGAAAGAATGCTACATAAACACACGCAAGCTCACTTACAAATAGGCACAAATAAACGAACACACACAAGAATACGGGCAAATACAAAGAGGGACTCTGAAACATAAACTAACATATTGAGACATGTATGCATACAAGCAATTACTTTCACGCTCCGCTGCATCCTGTAACACTTGAGATGCTCTCTAGATAAATCCACTTTTTCATATCTTTCCCTTTCTCTGTGTTTGCGCGTGTGGTTGTGTGCGTGTTATGTGTGCGTGTGTGGTTGTGTGCGTGTGGTTGTGTGCGTGTGGTTGTGTGCGTGTGGGAAATGTTTATGGTAATCTGCGTGTTTGCTTGTGTTAGTTTTTGTATATACTCTATCATTTATTTTTATGTTTTTCCTTTTTCTTTCTTTCTCTCTCTTTGCTTTCTCTCTCTCTCTTTCTCTTATCTCTCTCTCACTTTTTTTTCTTTCTCTCTTTTTTTTCCTCTTTCTCTCTCTTTTACTTCTTTTTCAGTATCATACCCACTCACAATTCATCACCATTTTGTCTTCGTTTCCAATTTTTTTCATACTCGTTTTTTGTCACATTCTTTCTGTTTTAAATCATTACCATCATCGTCGTCGTCGTCGTCATCCGTAACAGACAATTTGATGAAAAAATGTTGTCTGTTAGTATTTTGATTCTCAAAATGTTGCTTCATATTAAAAATACGGCAGAAGATTAATCCGGCATAGCTCATAACTTACTGCATACTTGTATATATATTTTCAGCCGTTCATTCATATATGAATATTGAAAATATATGAATGAATGAATGAATGAATGAATGAACGAACGAACGAACGAATGAATGAATGAATAAATGAATGAATGGCTAAATGAACAGATGAGACAGTGAATGAATGAATGAATGAATGAACGAACGAATGAACGAATGAATGAATGAATAAATGAATGAATAGCTAAATGAACAGATGAGACAGTGAATGAATGAATGAATGAATGAATGAATGAACGAACGAACGAACGAACGAATGAATGAATGAATAAATGAATGAATAGCTAAATGAACAGATGAGACAGTGAATGAATGAATGAATGAATGAATGAATGAATGAATGAATGAATGAATGAACGAACGAACGAATGAATGAATGAATGAATAAATGAATGAATGGCTAAATGAACAGATGAGACAGTGAATGAATGAATGAATGAATGAATGAACGAACGAACGAACGAACGAATGAATGAATAAATGAATGAATGGCTAAATGAATGAATGGCTAAATGAACAGATGAGACAGTGAATGAATGAATGAATGAATGAATGAATGAATGAATGAATGAATGAACGAACGAGCGAACGAACGAACGAACGAATGAATGAATGAATAAATGAATGAATGGCTAAATGAACAGATGAGACAGTGAATGAATGAATGAATGAATGAATGAATGAATGAATGAATGAACGAACGAGCGAACGAACGAATGAATGAATGAATGGCTAAATGAACAGATGAGACAGTGAATGAATGAATGAATGAATGAATGAATGAATGAATGAATGAATGAATGAATGAATGGCTAAATGAACAGATGAGACAGTGAATGAATGAATGAATGAATGAATGAACGAACGCGCGAACGAACGAATGAATGAATGAATGAATAAATGAATGAATGGCTAAATGAACAGATGAGACAGTGAATGAATGAATGAATGAATGAATGAATGAATGAATGAATGAATGAATGAATGAATGAATAAATGAATGAATGAATGAATGAATGAATGAATGAATGAATGAATGAATGAATGGATGATTGAAACTAAGAATCAAATAGTTGGAGAGAGAGAGAGAGAGAGAGAGAGAGTGAGAGAGAAATAGATTAAAAAAAGAGTGAAAAAACTAAGTCATATAAATTATTCATCCTGGAACGGTGAATTTTTATGGGTATTAAAAATATTATTTTAAAAAATCCAGTACATTGATAAAATAGTTAAGAATTTAAAAGAGAGAGAAAGAGAGAAAGAAGGGGAAAGAGAGAGAGACAGAGAGAGAGAGAGAGAGAGAGAGAGAGAGAGAGAAGGAAAGAAGAAAAAGGAGCAGGAGATGAGAATTCAATTTTTTCTGAAAAACGATTGATTTTATTTCATAATATCACTGTTCAGCGTTCTCATCCTTATTGTTACTAGCTTTTATTCTCTTCTTCATCTCATTATTTTATTATTATTGTTAATTATTATTATTGAGAGAGAGAGAGAGAGAACGAACCGATACGAAGAAATCAGGGAGCACATAGGAGAGAATAAACTGGTTGACGAATTTATCAAGCAAGTTACAGGATAATTAAAACCGTCCCAGAGCTTATCATCTTGTTTGTGTATATGCACGTTTGTTTCTCTCTGTGTGTGTGTTTGAGTGAGTGAGTGTATGTGTGTTTGAGTGTGTGTGTGTGTGTGTGTTTGAGTGTGCGTGGGTTTAGATGTTTTTTACTTAGTTTCTTACCGGCTGTCTGGTTGGTTGGTTGGTGTCTTATTTATTTAATGTCATTCAAATCAGTATGTTTAAAGGCGGATAATCTCCGCTGAATGCCAGCTTAACGTAATGTTAGTTTGCAAGCTCTTCGGTTTGTTTTATGTGTTTATGTCTGTGTGTGTGTTGGTGTCTGCGTTTATGTATATATGTGAGAAGGATTGTAATGATCTGTGTATATATTTTTAATATTTAATGGGCAAAAGCCAGACCATATGCAAAGTTTTTCAAAGTGTTCAACGTACAGAGTGCTGAATGAATGAATGAATGAATGAATGAATGAATGAATGAATGAATGAATGAATGAATGAATGAATGAATGAATGAATGAATGAATGAGTGAATGAATGAATGACACCAGTTATTCATTTATTTCCTATACATGTAATGTATTTGTATTTTTATTTCAGATCAATGAACTTGTGTTGTACTGTTATTTTAAAACATGCACACATACATATACATTTGGCTTTTGGTGTCATTCGTCAATGATTTGATTTTAACATATACATATACGTCATGCACACATACACACACATTTCCTCACACACACACACACACACACACACACACACACACACACACATACATACATACATACATACATACATACATACATACATACATACTTATAAACATAACATACAATACTTAGCCCTCCCTCCCCATAGAATATTTCTATAAAATAATTATTGGTTTCATTCGAGTGCTCTCGGCTTTCCATATATTTTTTATCTATGGACCCAGCGTCGAGTGTCAAATCTCTATTGTTGCCCGTTCGTGAATTTTAATCATCTGTTAGAAATTTTTTCAACGCGAAAATGAATTTTAAGTATTCTCAACGCCATCGTCGTAGTCGTCATCCCCTTAACTGTTTCCGTCATCATTTATGACGTCATCATCGTCGTCGTCATCGTCATCTTCCATTCTATCATTATCAATTATAATTCCATTGGAATCATTTTCAACTTCACTACCGACGTGTTTATAGATGTTTTTTTTTGTCAGCATCTTTCACCATCATCACCATCATCGTCTTCTTCATCGTCATCATCTCCTCCATCATCACCATCATACCCATCGTCATCTCCCTTCATCATACTCATCATCTTCATCATCACCGTCGCTGTAAATTGTTTTACTGATGTGAGGTAGTATTGAGTATTAAGTAGTAGGTAGGTAGGTCGAGAGAGTGTATACGCATGCATAATCCAGGAGGCTTAATGATCATTTAAGGCATTGTCTAACATGAAGAATGACTTTAACCCTATTTTACTTTTTTTCTGTCTCTCTCTCTCTTTCTCTCTTTCTTATTTTTTTTCTCTGCGTTTTTCTATCTTTGTCTCTCTATTTCTGACTTTTTCTATTTATCTTTCTCTCTCTCTCTCTCTCTCTCTCCCCGACTATTTTCGTTGTTCCATTTTCTTTCCTTTTTTCCTCTTTTTTTGTTTTTTTCTCCTTCCCTACCTTTCTTCCTCTTTCTTTCTTTTTTTTCTCTCTCTCTTTCCCTCTCTCTCTCTCTCTCTCTCTCTCTCTCTCTCTCTCTCTCTCTCTCTCTCTCTCTCTCTCTCTTTGTATTAGTATATTAGTATATTAAATTAAAAGTTAAAATGTTTTCAACGTTCAAAATAAACACCTAAATAAGCAATTATTTGATGGGAAAAATCTAATATATGAATGAATGAATTAATTAATTAATAGATGAATGAACGAATAAATTAATGAGCGAATGAAGGAACGAATGAATGAATAATATTTTATTCAATGTTTGCAAATTGTGTGGCAAAATAATTGTAACCTGTCCATCAAGTTAAGCGCTCTTATGCACGTTTTGACGGTTTAATTCATCACACATTCTTTCTTTCATTCATTCATTTATTCTTTTTTTCTTTTTTTCTTTCTTTCTAACATTCGTTCATTTATTTATTTTTTCATTCATTTATTCGTTTACTCGCAAGCAAACATACAATTTAGAAACATTTTTTTAATTAAACCGTTTAACTCGTGCCTTGACATACTCATTACCTTGTGTTTTCTCCTATGTATGTTTGTATTGTATGTTTGTATTGTATGTTGTGTGTTGTATGCTTGTATTGTATGTTTGTATTGTATGTTTGTATTGTATATTTTATATTGTATGTTTGTATTGCATATTTATATTATATGTTTGTATTGTATGTTTGTATTGTATGTTTGTATTGTATGTTTGTATTGTATGTTTGTATTGTATGTTTGTATTGTATGTTTGTATTGTATGTTTGTATTGTATATTTTATATTGTATGTTTGTATTGTATGTTTGTATTGTATGTTTGTATTGTATGTTTGTATTGTATGTTGTGTGTTGTATGCTTGTATTGTATGTTTGTATTGTATATTTACATTGTATGTTTGTATTGTATGTTTGTATTGTATGTTTGTATTGTATATTTTATATTGTATGTTTGTATTGTATATTTTGTATTGTATGTTTTAATTTGTATTGTATGTAGCAACAGTAGCTGTAGCATTAGCAGTAGCGTTATTTCAACAGAAGTTGTGGTAGTAGGAATAGGAGCAGTCGCGTTAGTAGTAGTGGCTTTTGCACTACTACCACCTAGACTTCTACTAACGCCAATAATACTAATTATAACAGTAGTAGTTTTGTAAAATTGGAAGTAGTGGCTGTAGTAATAGAAGTACTTGTAGCTTAGTGGTAGCAGCAGTAGTCGTAGTAATAATTGTAGTGGTAGTGGTAGTAGTCGTAGTAGTAGTAGTTGTAGTAGTAGTAGTAGTAGTAGTAGTAGTGGCCGGCGAGCGCCTACTCATACTTATTAAAGAACGCTGGCATATTCAAGCACCATGACGCATTCTTAATGTACCTACGTCCAAATAAATATTTTTACCTACGTATCTGTATGTTTATGTATCTGTGTGTATTTGTATGTGTATTTCTGTGTGTACCTTTTGGTATGTATGTCTGTTTATTTCTACGTATTTGTAAATGTTAGTGTATTTCTTACGTATATGCTTGTATGTGTATTATATATGTGTGTATATTTTGAAATTTTGCTTGTGCGTGTGAGTGTGTGTGTGTGTGTGTTTTATGTGGGGATATGTTTGATACTAAATGAATATCAGTTTTCGATTTTTATCTCAAGAATGATTGCAAACATGCGAATATAAAGAAATACTGTTTGTATGCGCGCGTGTGTTTGTATGCGTGTGTTTGTATGTTCGTGTGTGTGTTTGTATGTGTGTGTTTGTATGCGTGCATGCATGTTTGTATACGAATGATTGCACACTAAAGCGAACAAAAACATAAAATCACGCATTAAAGTTCTTTATACCATGTCGTTGATGCATCATACTTAAACACACACAAACACACGCACACACGCACGCGTAAGTGCACGCACATACGTATTTGTTTGTTTGTGTGCGTCTGTGTGCGTGTGCTCTGAAGTCTTGAGCACTATTCGGTTCAGTGAATGGTTATCATCATGTTTATGAATCTATGTCTATTTGGTACTGTGGATATGTTGTTGTTGATATTGTTGTTGTTGTTGTTGCTGTTGTTGTTGTTGATGTTGCTGTTGTTGATGTTGTTGTTGACGTCGTTTTTGTTGACGTTGTTGTTGTTGATGATAATGATGTTTCAATGTTTTTATTGTTTATGTTTTTTTTATTTTTTTTTGTTTTTTTTTCTATGAGAATGTATCAGATTATTTAGTTGATGGTTTTTATATGCTAATATCGTCCATGCTTGTATCCAAATACTGTTTATATCTATCCACATGACGGATATTATGTCTATGTTTATGTTGTAGGCATGTTTATATGATTTTTTTTCGTTTATATAGTTTATGGTAATGTTGTTGTTTGTTTTTGGGATAATCATCGTCATCATTTCACCATTGTTTTCATCATCATCTTCATCATCTTCATCATCATCATCGTCGTCACCACCATCATCATAACCATCATCATCGCCATCACAATCATCATCACCATAATCATCATCATCATTGGTTATGACGTAAGAGTAATATAACTACTGTCCAGCGTCGGTGGTCGCCTCATTTGCATGCACTGCCATCATCCACTCCACTCTGTGCGTTTAGTCATTCATTCCTTCTTTCATTCTTTCATTCATTTATCTATTCAATCGTTCGTTTATTTATCCATTTAATCATTCGTTCGTTCATTTCTTCATCCATACTTTTTTCTTTCCATTCAGTTAATCATTCATTCATTCATTCATTCATTCATTCATTCATTCATTCATTCATTCATTCATTCATTTATCCATTCATTCATTCATTCATTCATTCATTCATTCATTCATTCATTTATCCATTCATACATTCATTCCTTCTTTCTTTCTTACCTGCATGCTATCAATGTTGAATACATTAAATAACTCCGCAATGTAATTTATATATTCATAATAATGATGGCGACGATGATGATGATGATATTGATGATGATGTAAAAACGATGATGATGATTTTTTTTACATATACACTCCTGTCTTTTTTGTATGTGTATGTGCATGCGTGTTTGTGCGTGTGCGTGTGTATGTGTGCTAGTGTTTTGGGGTACAACATCAACAAACATACAAACAAACAACATCAACAAACATACAAACAAACATCAAACAAACAAAGATCACACACTTACGACATCAAAATACATACAAACAGCATACGTATTGCAACAAACACAATACAAATCAACAAACGAACATACATACATACATACATACGTACATACACACATACAAACAAACGCACATTCAAAGAGTTGCTTTGACCTCAGCTCGCTTGCTGGCAGTATCCAGCGAGGCGAGTTGTGGCTGGCTGAGATCTTTGCCCAATACGTCGGTGGGTACCAGATTGGACGACGAAACGGTCAGG
>NW_008704083.1:724153-761710 GCF_000326865.2 Helobdella robusta
ATCCACGAGGTCGCCAGCAGCGACATTCAGCCATAAACGATTTTGTGTGCCGAACTTTTCTCCAAGGCCTCAATTCCGGTTTTAAAGGAACCGTCGGGCATTGCGGCGCACGACGGTAAGCGCCCTGACGGGTGTACCTTGATCCCTTGGAGAGCCGGCAGGTGCTTGGCGTGGGACGTTACCGTTCCGGGCACCTTTGCTGAGCGCTACGTGCAGCTTACTAGCAAAGAAAGCGGTTTGGCTGCAACCAGGGCATCTGACGAGAAGATCAAAAAGTACGACGGAGCTCTCCCCTCGATGGAGTTTTTACCGATTTGTATCGAGGTCCTCGGCCCCATGGACCGTAACACCTCCGGGTTTTTCAATCGAATTTGTAAAAATATCAGTATTAGGTCAGGCGATAGTAGGGAATATTTTTTCGCTATGAATAATATCTCGTGCATTCTGCAGCGGTTTTTGCGCGTCTGTGTGTTGGAAAATGTGGAGTTGAATGCCGACGGGGTTGAGTGACGTTATAGCAAATAAAATCAAATTTAGTCAGACGCTTGGCTTTTGGTGTCATTCGTCAATGATTTGGTTTTAACGTACATACATACTTACATACAAATACAAAACGAAACGAAATGAAATTTTATTTGCTTCTCAAAATTAATAATTGAAAGAAAGCAGGAAGACCATAAATAGAATTCACATCATATTCATCTGTTATGGCCACCTAAACAGAAATGTTCTGAGTTCACTTAAAAATTTTCAGCAAATAATAAAAGAAATTTTACATACATACATACATACATACATACATACATACATACATACATACATACATACATACATACATACATACATACATACATACATACATACATACATACATACATACATACATACATACATACATACATACATATACATACATACATACACACACACACACACACACGTACAAACAAACACAACAGGGTCTGTACTACTCCTACTTCAAAACGATAGCTCAAGCACCCACTTTCATCAGCGGTATGAAGCAGATCATGTTCGATACGGTGACAGAGTACCCTCTGACTATTAACACACTCAAGAGGTTTAATCTATACCCAGAGGTTTGTATTTTGTATTTTTTTTTCTTTTTGTGTGCTTTGAATTTTTTAGCGTCTTTTGTATGTGCATCAGTTTTTTTTTCAAAATATTATTCAATCTTTTGTTCAAATTCACGTGTGTCAACTGCTATGATGGGCAAATAATTATAACCAACAATTAATGCTCTATATGAAAAACAGTGATGATTTAAATGTTATTCGGCTTTTAAAAATGGCCGAAACCGAATATTAAATTTTGGTCTGATCTTCGCTCAGGCTGAATATCTAGTACATCTCTCTCTCTCTCTCTCTCTCTCTCTCTCTCTCCCTCTCTCTCTCTCTCTCTCTCTAGTTAATATTGGTTTGAACGCTAAACTTTTTCTGATGTTACTGTGATTGATTTTTGACTGAGCCTGCTGTCTTCTTGTTTGTTGTTTTTATTAGTGGTAGTAGCAGCAGTTGTAGTAGTGGTAGTAGCTGCAGTAATGGTTTTAGTAGTAGCAGCAGCAGTAGTAGTAGTATTGTTGTTATGTTTGTTGTTTTTCTAGTACTTATTTGCTTAAGTTTATTGTCGTTGTTTATTATTATTATTTTGATGTTGTTTTCTATTATTGTTGTTGACGTTGTTAATGTTGTTGATGGTATTGTTGATGATGTTGTTGTTGTTGTTTTATGTTATTATTATTCCTGTTGTTCATTGCAGCGTTGGGAGCCATTGTACAGGCATCTGAGATTAATCTTGTGCTCGTACAATGGGATAGTGCAGTTCAATGTCATGTCTGTGTGTGTATGCGCGCGTGTGTATGTGTGTTTGTATGTGTGTGTGTATGTGTGTGTTTGTTTGTTTTCGTTTATCTATCAACACGGACATCATGGTCATCACATTTATTGGCGTCATCATCGTCAATGTCGTCATCATTTTTATCATCATTTTCGTCCTCGTCTTCATCATCATTTTCGTCATCACATCATCTTCGCCATCATCTTCGGCATCATTATGTTTAAAACGTTTCATCACTCTAAATTTAATGTACCCGAGACACGTACCTACGCTTTGTTTGGTCTTTATGGACATTTAGGTACCATAAAATACCTTAAAATACCTTAAAATACTCAACACAATACATTCGGTATGTCTGACAAGTTTTCTACGGTGAGATGGACAATGGCCGAGTGTAATTGTACCACATAATTTTTGTGTGTGTGTGTATGTGTGTGTGTGTGTGCGCGTGTGTGTGTTTGTTTGTGGTGTGTTTGTGGGTTGTATAATACCATAATTTGTACCCACAAATGCCGAAAAACGTATGTTATGCATTTATAATATGAGACATGTGAGATTGCTGCCCTTTTTCAAATACAACGTAGTATTCGTTTGTATGTCGTTTTGTATGCGTCTGTATATCATTTTGTATGTTTTTGTATGTTTGTATATGTTTGTGTACCATAGTTTAATCTATATCTACAAAAGATACAAAATGATACAAAAAAGATACTAAATAATTTGTATAAAGAAAATTTGTTTTCTTAAGTTAACTTTTTTCAGGGAAAATGTTTTCTTCTAGGATGAAATAATTGCCATCTTTAAAATTTTTATTATTCCTCCGAGTGATTGTGAGTTAGCGTCTACTTAGTTTTTGTGATTTGTGTATGTGTGTGTGTGCGCGTGTATGTGTGTGTGTGCGCGTGTATGTGTGTGTGTTTATGTGTGTGTGTTGTTGGATTCATGTTTGTATGTGTTGGAGTGTAGGGGTGGGCTTTTGTTTGTTGGGTATTTATGTTTGAAAGTTAAGTTTGCATCGTGTTTGTTGTGTTTGTTTGGGTATTTGTGTGTATATATAGGGGTATTTGTATATGTGTGCATATGTGTGGTGTGTGTGTGTGTGTTTCAGTATGTGTGTTTCTGTGTGTGTGTTTCTGTGTGTGTGTGTGTTTTTGATTCTTCTGATCGTGATTGGACGATTTGGCAACATTCGTTTATCAAGACGAACATTACTCATTTCATTTATCAATGTTCTGTACCTTGTCCTACGTTGTAGCATTAACGTCATTATCATCATCGTCGTCACCGATGACGTCATCATCGTCTTCATTGTCACCATTGGCATAATTTTTTCCTCCTTCATTGTATCTATCATATTAGCTAATAATTATTGATATTTTCAATAATAATAATAAAAATTTATTAAATAAAAATTAGTAATAAAAATGGAAATGTGATTATTCCAAAGGTCTTGTTAGGTGCGATGTATCGAATTTACGAGTGGCTGGCCAAAATGTTAAAGTACCAGACCATGGTTTGCTACAGTGTTAACAGAGGGAAAAATTTATCCCCGGTTCAAAGTTGCGAAGGTCGGTTTGTTGATTTGTTGGATGGTTGGTTTGTTTGTTGGTTGGTTGGTTGGTTGGTTGATTGGTTGGTTGGTTTGTTGGTCGGCCGGTCGGTCGGTATGTTGGTTGGTTTATTTGTTTGTTGATTGATTGGTTTGATGGTTGGTTGGTCGGTTGGTCGGTCGCTCAGTTGATGGGTTAGTAGGTTGGTTTATTTGTTTGTTGGTTGATTGATTAGTTGGTTGGCTGGCTGGTTGATTGATCGATTGATTCATATATTTATTTTATAATGATTCAATTATTAATTTTCAATTTTTGCCAACCTGTTCAACTAAAAAAAATGTTGACAATAATGGGAAAATATTTTTCTGGAAACAAACAGGTCTCGGCGAGAAGCCGTACTTCTACGTGGAGGCGGTATTTCTACTGAACGGGCTGAACATGGGACTGTTCTTTCTCTTTGGATGGTACTTGAGGTCAGTTTTGATTGGTCTCGTTGATTGGTCAGTTGGTTTTTTATTGGTTGGCGGGTTGGTTAGTTGATTTTGATTGGATGGTGGGTTGGATGATTGATTTTTGATTGGATGACGGGTTGGTTGATTGATTTCAAAACTTTCTTCCTATTAACTGCTCTCCGACAGTGGCTCATATTTTGGAGGATTGATAACTGTTCTGTGCTTTTTCTTCAATCATGGAGAGGTTCGTTCATTCATTCACTCATTCATCTACCCATCTATTCATCTATTCATTCATTCATTCATCCATTCATCTATTTATTCATCCAGTGCACTAGAGTACAATGGACGCCTCCGCTTAGAGAAAGTTTCGCCTACCCATTCCTCGTTCTGCAAATGTTCCTCGTTACCAAAACTATCAAGTAAGTTAATCTAATCTGTGTTTGTATGTGCGTGTGTGTGTTTGTGTGTGTATGCGTGCGTGTGTGTGTGTGTGGGTGTTTGTGCGTGAGTGTGCGTGCGTGTGTGTGGGTGTTTGTGTGTGTGTGAGTATATGCGTCTGTGAATACACATTGTTTTGTAGTACATACTTTTGTAGTTGTACGTTTGCATACATACATATTTACAAGCAAACATATAAACAGATACAAACATACAAACACCTTGCATACAAACACGCATACAAACAGATCAGGGAAAACATCCTTTAAGACGCACAGCCTCCCGATAGCGGTAGCCACAACATGCTTCATGCTACCCTGGCAGGTTCGTCAGACTACACGTGCATCGTTTATAACGAATTTTTCGTTACTACGAAATGCTTTATTGCAACGTGTTTTACCCTTATAACGAATGTTTTCTTTGTTAAATCTTGAATGTTCGTCTATATCGTAACGTTTTTTCACCTTCTTCTCTTAGTAAGCCCACTAATTTTCAAATGACATTCTATTTAAATCTGAGCGATTACTGATCTTTCTCTGATTATAAATTCTTTCATAATTGGACATTGTTATGAATGTCGAGGGGGTTTGTGTTTGAGGATAATGTTGTTGCTGTTGTTTTCGTTGTTGTGGTTGCGGTTGTTGCTGTGTTGTTGTTGTTGTTGTTATTGTGGTTGTTGTTGTGGTTGTTGTTGTTTTCGTTGTTGTGATGGTTGCTGTGTAGTTGTAGTTGTGGTTGTTGTTGTTTTCGTTGTTGTGGTTGTTGTTGTTGTGGTTGTTGTTCCTTTTTTCAATTTTCGGCCCGGGCTCGCTATCTCTCTCGACCCTTTTGACACGAACTCCCCCGCGTATGCTTTAATTTAAATCCATCCATCTAACCGTCTAAGAACATTTATCCATTGGTGTACTCATTTGTTTGTTTTGTTCGTTCGTTCGTTTACCCATTAATTTATATGTTTGTCCGTTTATTCATTCATTTATTCATTCATTCATTCATTCATTCATTCAATCAATCAATCATTCATTTGCTCATAATTCGTTCGTTTATTCGTTTTCTTTCCATTCAATTTTCATGCTTGCTAGAAAATATTTTTCTTCATTCATTCCCAGTTTTTTTCCATTTGTTAATATGATAATCATCATCATCATTATAATCATCATCATCATCAACGTTATCATCAACGTCATCATTGACGTCATTATCGTTACCATCGTCATCATCATTAGTTTGCTCAGTTCGCCTTGTTGATGCAGACCCTTTCGGTGTATGCCACTTACTTACTCGGCCTTATCAGGTCAGCCACTCTGCAAGTTATCATCGCTGGTCAATCGGTTGGTTGGTTGGTTGGATGGTTGGATGGTTGGTTGGTTGGATGATTGGTTAATTGGTTTGTTGGTTCGTTGGTTCGTTGGTTTTTTGGTTGGTTGGTTAGCTGGCTGGTCGGTTGGTTGGTCGGTTGGCTGGTCGGTTGGCTGACTGGCTGTCACACTATGTGATAATACCATAAGCCGAATAGCATTACGGTTCATTAGAGATCGTTATTTTGTTGTTGTAAACGACGACAAAATGGTGATAATGATGGTGGTTTGTTGGTGATAGTGATGATGATGGTAATGATGACGATGATCACGACGACGACGATGATGATGATGTTGGTGATAATTTAAAAATTACAACGTAATATTTATTAATTTATTTAATAAATAATTTATTTATTTAGATTTGAAGTAATATTTATATTAATCAACTAATTAATAATTAATTACATATTGAATTAATCAATTATATGTGATAAATAAACACGGTTTCAATTAATTATGATATTTTTATTCGTTTTTTTTCGTATTCTTTTCTTTCCATCTGAAAATTTTTTTTCCATTCTCACGCCAATAGTTCGTTAGCCTAATCATTCAATTGTTACGTCATCACCATCGTCATCATCATTTCTATTACTAATTATTATTATTAATTATAATTATTATTATTAATTATTATTATTATCGTCATCATCATCATCGTCGTCGTCATCATCATCATCATCGTCGTCATCATCATCGTCGTCGTCATCGTCATTAGCTCCAATCCACGTGACTTCTTAAATTAGCATCGTCAGTCTAATGATCGACCGGCGCTTCTGTTGGCGTTGTTGTTGCTGCTGCTGCCGATGTTGTTGTTGTTGTTAATGTTATTATATTATCATTATTATTATTGTTATTATTGTTATTATTATTTAGGACTAACCTTCTCTCGTTGTACACATTCTTTTTATAAGATGGCGAGCTTCGGAGTTTATTTCAGGACATTTTACTATATACATAAATATTTTAATTTTGATTATCATTGACAATTATTGTTTCTCTCATTTCATGTATGTTTTTACGATGAAAATAAAAAGGTGTTCTCATTATTATTATTATTTTTATTATTATTATTATTATTTGTCGTCATCACTCACAGTTGGGCCTTCTCGTCTCAGTCCTCTTCCTGTTCGCCAATGAGATGCTCGTGACCTCATTCTTCTCCTCCTCATTGGTCTCTATTTGGGTCAGCTTGTGTGTGTGTACGTGTGTGTGTATGTGTGTGTGTGCGTGCGTACGTGTGTGTGTGTTTTGTGTGCGTTTATGTGTTGAGATATTTTATTTTCAATTTATTCTTCATAATTCATGCTGAAAAGAGCTGAAAAAACGAATTCCTAATAGTTGAAAGAATGAATAAATTAATGAATGATTGAATAAACGATTGAATGAATGAATAAATTATTTTATTAATTAAATGAAAGAATTAATGAAAAATATCTGACCTCCATTAGATAATACTCTACACTGAAAAGTATTTAAACAAGTTAAATCTTCCACATCTGTTCAAAAGCGTTAGTTTCGCTGAATGGATGAATGAATGAATGATTGAATGGATGAATGAATGGATGAATGATTGAATGGATAAATGAATGGATGAAAGGATGAACGAATGCATGAATGGATGGGTGAATAAATGAAGGAATGATGAAATGGATTTGAAGATAATTCAGGGTTTGTCGTTATTGGCGATGACATTCTACATAAAGATCATCATCTCGAAACTACTAAATGTTACTGATGATGTGAGTAACTAGATTTTTCACTCGCTTGTTCATTCATTCATTCACTCACTCATTTTTTCAATCATTCATTCAATTTATTACTCACATGTTCGAAAACAAGTCCAGTAATTTACCTACTAGCTCACTCATTCACTTACGCACTCTTCACTGAATTATTCATTCACTTGTTCAATTATTCATTAATTTACTAATTAATTTATCCTTTCATTCATTCGTTCGTTCGTTCATTCAATCATTCATTTATTTATTCATTCACCAACTCCCTTAGGAACATATAGGCGATTTATTCAGAAGCAAGTTCAGTAACTTCCAGAACTTCCACACGCAGCTCTATGTCTGCGCACCCGAGTTCGATTTCATGGAGCTCGCTGTTAGTCCATGTGATGATGACGATGATGACGATGTTGATGATGGTGATGATGATGATGATAGTGGTGCTGGTGATGATAAGGATGATGATGATGATGACGATGATGATAATGATGATGATGACGACGACGATGATAATGATGATGATGAAACGTTCACTGCAGACGCCAATTAGGTTGACAAAAACATTACTGTTGCCTTGCAGTACCTTTATCACACTCGTCATCATCATCAAGGTGTGTTTGTTTGTTTGTCTGTCTGTGTCTGTTTGTTTGTTTGTTTGTTTGTGTATATATCTGTCTGTCTGCCTGTTTGTCTGTCTACCTCCTGTTTGTGTTTGTGTTTGTGTATATGTATGAATGTATTTTTGTATTTGCACTTGTATGTATGTACGCGTATAAATGTATCTTTGTGTGTGTTTATGTGTGTGTGTGTGTGTGTTATTGTTGCTTTTAGTGACGTCATCATTGTCGTCATGACCAGGTGATCATTCCGCAGTTGCGAACCATGCTTAAATTGCATCCCGTGACTTCTTCTACGTCATCAACTACGTCATCATCGTCAACATCGAATTTTGTCGGTTACCATGACAACCGTACGGCAAAGAACAGGGATAGCAAAAATGGCATGCATAGACAACTAAACAAAGGAAGTGGAGATGGCGATGGAATGTGAGTGCTTTGAGTTCTTTGGTGTCGTGTTAAATGATGGTGGGTTTTCATTCTTTGTTAGGTTGAGAGGGTGATTGATAACAACTATGGTGATTAAGATGATGAAGATGATGATGATGGTGAAGATGATGATGACGATGATAATAAACATGATGACATGACGATTTGGCTATGAGTTTGCTGATAATTTGACGTACAAAAATTATTAACATTCCAGATTATCACCATCATCATCATCACATTCCTCCAACCCATCATCGTCATCATCACCGCCGGACCTCGAACAAGCATCATTCGTTTACCACACATTCCAACTATCTGCCTACTCGGCCATGGCTATCATTATCATGAGGCTCAAGCTTTTTTGGACGCCCCACCTCTGCTTGATGACGTCATTGCTGGCCAATCAGCGAGTAGGGATTTGAATGAATAGGCGGGATTTATTTTAATTTGTAATTTCTGATTGGTTCGAAATTTGTAACACACGATCTGGTCTATGTCCATTTTATGGCCTTTTTAATTAATTACTTTGTTCTCCTCATTAACATAGCTCCTGCCATGGTTGGGCAGCAGGTACAAACACTTTAGCATAATCGCATGCATCGCCGCCCTCATGGGCTGCCAGGGCGTGGTCAACTTGAGGCAGCAGTGGAGCGTTCAGGGAGAGTTCAGCAACATTCAGATGGAAGAAATGATTGAGTGGATCAACCATAGAACGCCTCGAGGTTTGTTTCACACGAATGGTTTGTTGAGTTTTTTTTTTTAATTTTTAATGTTTCAGTTAGTCAATCAGCCTAATAATCAGCCTGTGAATCAATAAATAATTCAACTCGTCAAACGATCAACCAATCAATCAATCAATCAATCAATCAATCATTCTCCCCGCCAATGACCTATCAGATGCAGTCTTCGCCGGTCCAATGCCGACGATGGCGACAGTTAAGTTGTGCACAGGGCGGCCTATTGTCAATCATCCCCATTATGAAGATGCCGGCCTGAGGTGGGTGTGGTTATTTATGTTAATTTAATATTAATTTATGTTATTTACGTTAACTTATAGTTAATTTATGTTACTACCATTATCCTCACCTCATCATTATGACCATCCTGACACAACCAGAAATCGAACCCGGATGGTGTACACTGTGTTCAGTCGCAAAAGTTCAGAGTTGATGTACAGGATATTCACTGAAATGAAAGTGCAATACTTCATCGTTGAGGAACAATGGTGCCTGAGAAGATCCAAGTTAGTGGATTGATTGATTGATTGATTGATTGATTGATTGATTGATTGATTGATTGATTGATTGATTGATTGATTGATTGATTGATTGATTGATTGATTGATTGATTGATTGATTGATTGATTGATTGATTGATTGATTGGCTGGCTGGCTGGCTGGCTGGCTGGCTGGCTGGCTGGCTGGCTGGCTGGTTGGTTGGTTGGTTAGTTGGTTAAATGAATGAATAAATGTATGAA
The DNA here is from genome assembly GCF_000326865.2 of Helobdella robusta. NCBI lineage: Eukaryota > Metazoa > Annelida > Clitellata > Rhynchobdellida > Glossiphoniidae > Helobdella > Helobdella robusta. The sequence continues at coordinate 734,071 of NW_008704083.1, forward strand.
TAAATTAATGAATGATCGATTGATTCATTCATTCATTCATCCATCGAACAGACCCGGTTGCGGCATGACGGATATATGGGACATGGAGGACCGGGATAACCTTGCGTTCGAACCCCTGTGCAAAAGATTGTACGACGACCCCTCCCCCTATTTTGTCAAAGTTTTTAAGAATAACGTCTATGATATCTTCAGAGTTCTCGATAACAACAAAGTGAATAAGAATAGCAATAATAATAACAACAACAATAATAATAATGATAATGATGATGATGATGATGTTAAAAGCAAAGTTAACGAAGTCAACGACGGCATTAATGTTGTCGATATTGACGATGACGTCAGTCTGGATGGTGACGATGAACTTGGTGGTGGTTATGGCAATGATGCTGCTAGATGATGGTGGTGATGGTGATGCTATATGATGATGATGATGATGATGATGATGATGGGGGTGATGATGATAATGATTATAAGTGATTATTTTTCATCTATATGCGAAGGCATTTTTACTGGGAAAAATCAATTTCATTTTGAAAATATTGAAATTTATATTATTATTATTATTATTTAATATTATTAATATCGTTATTATTATTATTGTTATTGCTATTACGATTCTGTACTGTGGTTTTTGGTTAAATTATTTATTATTCGTGCCTTTCCAGAAACGATCCAGAAATAAAATGACTGTATATATATATATATATATATATATATATATATATATATATATATATATATATATATGTGTGTGTGTGTGTGTGTGTGTGTGTGTGTGTCTAAAAGTGTAGTGTGTTTTTGTTTGTGTGCGTGCGTGTGTGTGCGTGTTTGTGTGCGTGTGTGCGTGAAATTTTTGTTCCCCATTGTATCAGTCATCTGCAAAAAAAAGTATATGGATTATATATTAGTCAGGTTTGAGTTCTTTGTTTTTCAATTTCATTCTCTAGCTTAATTTTTCGTGATCCGTTCTTCTTTTCATTGTTATTATTATTCTTATTATTTATTTGAATATTCATATCTGAAATGCATTTATCTAAGCGATCTGTCTGAGTTGGAGCTAGTCCGCCATAAGATGACCAAAATATTATGTTATTATTATTGTTATTTATTGATTTATTATTAATATTATGTTATAATTATTATTGTTGTTGTTATTATTATTGTTGTTGTTATTATTATTATTCACTCATTTACTCACTACTTTGTTGACTCTTTCATTCGTTCGTTCAATTGGTAATTCATTCATTTATCTATTTAAAACGTTTGGCCAAAAAAATTCCATTTTGTCCTATACTCGGCTTATTTGTTTTCAAGATCTGAATTTTATTTATATAATTGTCAAATAAAAAGATAATTAATTAATTAATTAATATAAACTTATTTATTTTACTTTTTAAACAAAAAATATTTGCTGTATATGTATAGTATAATTCATTTATAAATACGAATTCAAAAATTCACTAATATATTGTGTGTGTTTGTGTGTGTGTGTGTGGGTGTGGTGCATGTAAGAGTGACAAAAAATACTATGATAAATACTAAATAAGTCTTAATAGATAGGTTCAAACGTTGCATGCACGCATACATACAATCAAACAAACAAACACATACATACATACATACATACATACATATATACATACATACATACATACGAATATATATAGCAAAATATATACAAAAAAATATATTTTACATGTATTTTAACAGAAACATATACATAAGGCAAACAGCTATTGAAGCTTTCTTAAAGGCACTATATTAGCTTTCCATAATCTATAAGAATAATAATAAAAGGAATAATAACAATAATAATAACATGAACTTTCGGTGGAATATATCATCTTGAAATGAGGAAGGTCAAAAAATCGTTTGTAAAAACGCGCATAAAGGCAAAAATCAATTTTGTATTTATTGTATATCCGTTTGTATATCGTTTGTATGTATGTATGTTTGTGTGTATATGTATATATATATGTATCTATGTATGTATGTCAGTTGTATATGTTTAAGTGTGTATGTACGTACATATAAATGTTTGTATAAGTGCATGTGTATATATGATTGTATGTGTATGTATGTGTATATTTTTGTTGTAATTGTATCAAATTCTAAGACGCGTGTTTGTTTACTTGATCAAATTTCAAAAAAAAAAAAAAAATGTGACGTAACGCGGAAAATGTTTAGATGCATTCTACAATTAGGGAGAATTAATATATAATTGTAAAAAGTCAGCGAAATTGAAGTAAGAACAATAAAGTGGATAATAATAATAACAATAATAATAATAACAATAATAATAATAACAATAATTTTTCATGCGGCCAATTTGGAAATAGTGTTAATATAAGTATTGCGATAAAAAGATAATTAATAATATAGAAATAAAAATATTAATAATAATGATAATGTTGATAATACTAACGATATTTCATATAATAATAACAACAAATAGATGATAATAATTACTTTTATTATTATTATTATTATGACTTCATGCATATCATCCACCAATCAGGCTATTTGGTTGACTTCCGGAATGAAGGCCTCCCACAAATCAGCAAGCTAGGATTTGAAATTTAAGTTTTTAAATATTTTATCAGGTAAAATTAACCTAAAATTATTTTTGGAACTGTATATATATACAAAACAAATACAACATTACCTAAAAAAATACAACGAAATATAATACAACTACATTACAAGACATCAAGAAAATACAACATAATACAATACAACCCAATACAACATAATACTATACAATACCCAAAAATACATGAGAATACAATACAATACCTGTTGCTGGCACTGCGCGTTCATCTTAAGATAATGAACAGCAACCTCTTTAATTTCGAGGGTTCTCATCTTATCGAGTTGAGACATTTCCTGGCGAATGGTCTGCGAGATGCAGTCGAACCTGGCGGCTTCGTCTTTCACTTTCTGCTCCAACTGGTGTAGTTGTGCAGTTGTGTGTGGTGTGGTTGACACAAGCAAATAAACACACACATTCACAGATGATACTTTTTCAAATATTTTTCCTTTCTCTTTCACATAGATACTTTCTCCCTTTCTCTCTATCTCTCTCTCTCTCTCTCTCTCTCTCTCTCTCTCTCTCTCTCTCTCTCACTCTCTCCATATCTATCCTTTTCTCACTTTTTCTTTCCCTATCTATCTATTTATCTATCTATCTATTTCTCTTCCTCTCTCTCTCTCTCTCTCCCTCTCTCTCTCTCTCCCTCTCTCTCTCTCTCTCTTTCTCTCTCTTCTCACCATCAATATCTCACCTCGGCAATCTCGTTATTGACGACGTCGATCCTCTCCATTTTCCTCTGTATCTCCATTTTTGCCTTCAGTAACTTCTTCTTCTCCAGGTTCGCTTCCGTATCCTTCCAATGTTTGTGTACCTTCACTCGCTCTGACAGTATGTTCTGTGTGAGTGTGTGTGTCCGTCTGTGTGTGTACGTGTGTATGTGTGTGTGTGTGCGTGCGTGCGTGCGTGTCCGTCTGTGTGTGTGTACGTGTGTGTGTGTGTGCGTGTCCGTCTGTGTGTGTGTACGTGTGTGTGTGTGTGCGTGTCCGTCTGTGTGTGTGTACGTGAGTGTGTACGTGTGTGTGTGTGTACGTGTGTGTGTGTGTGCGTGTCCGTCTGTGTGTGTGTACGTGAGTGTGTACGTGTGTGTGTGTGGATGTGTGTGGATGGATGAATGAGTGAATGAATGAATAAACGAATGAATATATGAAAGAACAAATAAGTAAAGTTAATGACAATAAGATGACATTTATACTTAAGTGAGAACACAACAAAATTGAAACAATCACAGACAGACTTAGAAAACAGACATAGCAGACGCTAAAAAACGAACTGACCCACACACACACACACACACACACACACACACACACACACACACACACACACACACACACACACACAAACAAACAAACAAACATACTGACAAACAAACAAAAATAAACCCTCAAATTAGTAATCATCAGTAAGTTATCCTTTATAACTTCAGACAGGCAGTAGAGATCCAGATTGGATAATTCGGTCTGGATATTTTCGATCTTTCCAAAGACATCGGATAGAGATGATAACACTTTGGACAACTGCAGATCCTCTTCCGCGCTTCCCATGTTTGCCACACTCTTCGACAGCATGTTCGTGCACTGGGATAGGTCTGCGATGATGATGTGGTGATGATGATGATGATGACTGACGGTGACGATAATGATGAATGATGACGACGGTGATGATGATGATCTTTTCGACTTTGATGATGACGATATTTTTTAACCACGATGATGATGATGATGATGATGACGACAATGATGATGATGATAATGATGATACAGACCTCTTCTTTGCAGGACAAGCTGTTCACAGCTGGAATGCAAGTCTCTCAGATCATTCTCCAGGACTTCTATTTGCTCCACTTTGTCTTCGAACCACTGAGGTTGAAGATGCAGCCGTGATGACGACGAAAATTACGACAAGTTTGTTTGATAAGGATGTATAAGAATGACAAGGAATATAGCTTGTTTTAAAAGGAGGAAACTAATTTATCGACCATATTACGCATTTTCATGTGTGTGTGTGCGTGTGTGTGTGTGCGTGTGAGTTAGTGTATGTGCGTGTGCGTATACGTGTGTTGGTGTATGCATGTGTACGTGTGCGTTCGTGCGCGTGTGCGTGCGTGCGTACACGAACCTGGTCAGTCTCGGGGAGAGTGTAGGTCATTTTATTGATACTGTCCCCGACACGACCGAACAATTTCGCGAGGCCCGCCCCCGAAAAAACACTGGCCGACGCGGGTCTGGAGAGTTCCCCTTCGAGTTGGAGGAACTCTACGAAGGAAGGGTCCTTGCTCAGTTCGGGGTGACGTGATATACGCGTTAGAAATCTGAGAGGCGGTTGATTGATTGGCTGATGGCTGGTTGGATGAATGGTTTGATTGAGTGGCTGGTTGGTTGATTGTTGGTTAAATTGTTTGGCTGGATGATTGGTTGATTGAGTGATTGGTTGATGGCTGGTTGGAACGGAATTTGTTGAAAATTTATGAAACATCGAAAGTTTTCCATCTAGAATTCAAACAGGACAGTTTAGAATTTATTTACTAAGACGATGATGGTGTTAACGATGAAGAAGATGGTAACGACAACGACGATGATGATGAGGAAGAGAAGAAGGAAGATGGTGATAACGTTGCAAGAACCTCTCCAAGGCAGCCCTCCTCTTCTCAACAAACTCCATGCTGGCGAACTCATCTTCTTTCGATATTTTCATCTTTGCCATGCCTGTCAGCACATTCATTCGTTACATTCCATTAAAAAAATTATCCCTAATGAATCAGTCAATCGACCAAAAACTTCCCAACCAACCAACCAGCCAACCAACCAGCTAATCAGCCAACCGACCAACCAATGACATCCTTTTCCGGGGGCAGTGGTACAATCCTGCCGAGGTGTTGATGGTTAGTGATGAGTTTCTCGTGTAGAATCAGGAAGTCACTGAACCTTCGAATGACACTCATGTCCGCCATGTTGAACTGTTTCATGTTCGTCTGCGTGTGAACATCAATTAATTGAGGAGTGAACTAACGAACGAACCACAAGGTAAACAAATTATAAAAAGAACCAATGAACGATAGAACAAACAAATAAATGACTGACGGAAAAACAAATGAATGAATGAAAAAATGAAAGAACTAACAAATAAACAAGCGAATGAATGAACGAACGAACGAACAAACAGACAAGCTGAAGAGTTGAACGTAAAACGGAGTGAAAGACCGAGCAATCGATGAATAGAAGGAATGAATGAATGAATAAAAGAAATAATAAACAAACCAGCAGAGCGAATGTTTGAAAAAAAGGAACAAATACATAAAGAGGAGGGTAAATAAATGAAAATTAAAACAAATGAAAGAACGAACAAATGAATGAATGAATGAATGAACGAACGAACGAATGAATGAATGAATGACCAGGATGGAAGGAGACTGACCTTAGTAGAGACCTTGTAGGCCACGTAAGCGCTCATCCCATCACCAACCTTTTTGGCGTCGGTCACTTTGATCTCAATCATATCATTGTTTGTCTCCTCGTGTAAATTTATCTGTCCATAATAATAATAGTTATAATAAAAATAATAATTATTATTATTATTATTATACAAACAAATACAAATAAACACAGACAAATACAATACAAAAAAATACAAACCTCAAAATTGTTTGCATGCTCCCTGATGTTTGTATCAAACAAAACAGCAGCCGAATTGTCAGCCGCCTTCATCCTGCCCCCTTCATCATCATCATCACCACCGACCTTCCTGACACCACCATCATCATCATCATCATTATCTTCCTCCTCCCCCAAAACATCATCAAATATGCCCTTGGTCACTTTCTTGCCGTTCATCACGCCCCTATTATTAACCCTAACATCAGTGCTGTCACTGGTCATTATGGCGGCCGGTGACGTGATGATGACGTCATTCATGATACCTGCGGACGGTGTGGCGAGGGTTGGGGTTGGTTTTTTATCTTTGTTCGGCGAGGGCGAGGAAATGTCGAAATCGCCGGACGTGGCGACTAACATGGAGTCTGTACGTGGTTTCTCTGTGGAGAGGATGACGATATGACGATGACGGAAATAGCAATGGTGATAATGATGATGACGACGATGATGATGGTGATGATTATGAAGATGAAAACGATGATGATGATGATGATGACGACGACGATGATGATAATGACAACTATTATAAAGATGATAATGATAATGACGACGATGATGAAGATGATTTTCGTAAAACTATTACAGTTCAATAATGAGATGCATACAAAATGTGTTATCATCGTCACATCATCAATCCATTTTCATATCACATCTGTTAAAAAATGTTTGTGCGTGTGTGCGTGCGTGCGAGCGTGTGTGAGCGTGTGTGTATAAACATCTGCTTCATTGATTTTGTAGGTGTATGTATACGCTTGTGACAGTTGATAACATGAGGTGAATAAGCAAACACGACAACATCTCCATTATTTTTTATTACTATTATTCACTGAATTAATCAATTACCCAATTAATTAGTTTAAATATATATATGTATATATATATATATATATATATATATTTGAAGAAAAAAAATTTAATTAAATTACCCTTAAATTCCTTTCCATCGTCTTCACTATCATCAGATGGAAAAACATTTTCTGGTCTCTTAATTAATTAATTAATTTGCTTATTAATTAATTAATTGGTTGATTAATTAATTAATTAATTTGTTTATTTAATTTAACATTTTTTTATTTTTTTTTTTTTTTTTTATTACTATATTTACTACACATACTAAAAAATAATTATTATAATTCAATTTACCTATCTGATTTACTTCGCCAACAAAGCAATCATATGATGTAACATACTAATTGAAGAGTAATTAATTTAGTAGTAGTAATAATACTAGCTACTAATCATTTAGCAGTAGTATTAATTAATTAATCAATCAATCAACTAATATAATGAAATAAAGTTACATAAGTTTTGAATAAAAATAAGTAAAAAATTAATTTAATAAACATTTTGTGAAAGTTTAGTCTCTCTCTCTCTCTCTCTCTCTCTCTCTCTCTCTCTCTCTCTCTCTCTCTCTCTCTCTCTCTCTCTCTTTCACTCTCTGCAAACTAAACATTTATAAATTAACTAAACCAAAAGTTTAGTTACTTCTAAAGCTAATGCTAAACTCTATGAAAAAACTTATATAATAAGTTGTTCTATTTTTTTAGTTAACTCAAACTCTTACAAAATTTAATTAAATAATTAAATCTAACTAACTTTACCAAATAGATTTAAATACCAGTAATTGATAACTTGAATAGTTAGTTAATTCTTTAATTAACTAATTAGTTAGTTAGATAGTTTAATTAATTAATTTAATTAATTTAAAAAAACCTTTTTATTAGAATTAGGGGGCGGAGTGGCCAACAAATCACTACCAAGCTCGGACATGTTCGGGTAATTTTAGGAAAAAATAATTCACAAATAATGAAAATAAATCTCAAACAAAAACGCTAAAAAAATTTCAAAAATGTCAAAATTGTCAAAAAGTTAATCTTGAACTAAAAATATTCAAATTGAAGTGTAAGGAATAAACAAGTCATATGCAGTTAAAGAAAGTGTTGAAAAGTTAAGTTAAATTTAATTACGGCTGGCTAGACTAATTAATTGTTTGTTTAAACTTTTTGAAAAACATGTAGTAGCATTGCATATTATCTTTATAATAGCATCAGTTGTGAAGAAACTAACTTAAAAGTAACAGCCATATACGTTTAAGTAACAACTGATACTATTTCTATATTTCATTCAATAATTCAATCAAAAATTCAAAGATTTTGATGGCCTATAATGAAAAAAAGATGGATATACACTATGGTCTATCAATTTATATTTATTTGTTTGACTCAATTATTTATCTTATATAATTTTATTTGTCATGGCTCATCTCTGATAGAAGTAGAAAAGTTGACAGCAAGTAATGGCAACCTACTGTCCACAACTAATGCCAAGAAATCCAACGACAAACACAAACCAAATAAAAAAACATCATGGTAGTGACAAGTTGAATACACTTTTCACTGTGGCAACATGGAACGTTAGAACGTTGTACCAAACTGGAAAATTTGAAAATGTAAAACAAGAAATGAAAAGAATGAATCTCAGCATTGTAGGTGTATTTTTGAACAAAAAAATGTCTAAAAACTTAGAAGGTTTCTGAGCGGTGTCAGATAAAGTTTTGTTTATCAAAATATACGCAAAACCTTTTAACCTAGCTTTTATTCAAGTTTATGCGCCGACGTGAATGCGGCACGAGAAACGCTATCTTCATGCTGGAATGATCATAGTTTAAATGTGTGTGTGTTTACTTGTGCAACTATAGGCCTGCATGTGCGTGAGTGTACGTGTACATATGCTTTATGTACGTGCATACGCTTTTGTGCGTGCGTGTGAATTATTTAGTTAAATTACGAAAGTTATAAGCAGCTGCAGGAATTCGGAGCAAGCCTCTGCTACTATTATACATAAATTTAGCCTTTAAAGCATTCCAAACAATCTTGTTTTCTTTCATTCCTTTCGAATTTTTTGAATTGCACCTCTCCTGATTAATAAATTATCTTGATAGTATATTTATACTTTGAATAGTTGCCATTGAATTAATTGGTTTAATTTTTGTCTGTTTAATTTGTTGAAAAGATTTTCACGATGTCTCTGCCGTTCTCAAAAGGAAAAATAAAAGTTTTCATTTCATCTGTATGCTTGGATAAAGAGGTTGTTGTTCGTTGTGTCGTGAATCATTCATCTTATTATTATTATTATTTTATTATTATCATTATATTATTATTATTATTATTATTATTATTATTATTATTATACTATTAGTGATGTTGTTTATGCTACTTTTTTAGTTTCCAAGCGTTACCACCAATCAATAATTAAATAATAAATTTAAAAAAACAAAATTTAAAAAAATAAGAGAAAATGTCAAATGCAACCGATTCCAGATACACCTTCAACAACAGCGTGTGGTGCAGTGCCTAGAAGCCCGCCAGATACCTCACACTGTGGCCGACCTAGCCACGGACAACTACAGCAAGAGGGAGTTGAGGATGCTGATGTTGGGAAAACCCAAACCACCTCCACAGATTTTTAACGGAAATACCCATTGCGGAGTTTGTATGTTAAGAGTTTCTATGTAGGCGACTGTAATACAATGACGTGTGAATTAACGCATAGCATATATTGCGTTTGATATACGTGGATTTCGTTTGCTTTCGAACCTGGTTTCATTGCAAAAACACAAAATTAGGCATCTTTAATATAATTACATCATTTCGACATCTGATTTAATTACTTATGAGTTTATTTACCAGTAGACATATTGTTGTCAATGTTTTTGACACATTTCTCAAGAAACCAATATTTAATTGGTTAATTAATATTAATAAATGATTGAATAACTAAATAAATGATTGAATACTTTTGTATTCGATCAAAAAATGATTTAATTAAAATATTACTAATTATTTATATACCTAATATCGAAAACATCTTGCATTGTCCAACTAGGATTACCAAGCTTTCAATGTAGCCCTTGAAGATGAAATGCTGGAGGAATTCTTGCAACTTTCAGATGGAAAGAAAAAGAAAAAGGAGGAAGGAAAAGAATGTAAGACAGACGACAAAATTGACAAAAAAACAGAAAACAAGGAGAACAAAGCCAAAGAAAAATCAGATGAAAAACAAATAAAAAACTCTGTGAATGATACAGAGGAAAATAAAAACATAAAAGTAGCGCCAGCGGTTAGCGACAAAAACGTCGAAGAAAAAATATTCAAAAATGCAAGAAAGAAAGAAGGCAGTTCTGGTGATGATGATAGTAGTGAGACATCTGACAGCTCTGACGGTGATGATGATGAGGATGATGATTCAAGCAGCGACTCAACGAAAAAATCAGGTGACAACGACGATGACGATGACAAAAAATCTGTAGATAAAACGAAAGATAAAACTTTTCAAAAGAACTCAAACGTTGAAAATAAAAAGGATAAAGACCCTGTCAGCAAACTAACTTCAGATATCAAAAATAAAATAATCCAGAAAGAAGATGACAATTCAACTAGTAAAATAAATGAAAGTAAATCAGAAACTGCAAAAAACAATCAGAAAAAAAAAAAAATGTCGAATTTACGTGGGAACAAAATTGGTCAAGAGAATGTAAAAAATGTAGAAAAAACTGAGAACTCTGATGAAAGTAGTAAAGAATGCAAAAGTTCTGACTCCTCCTCGTCGTCGTCGTCGTCGGATTCAAGCGACGATTCATCAGAATCATCGGAAGAAGAAAGTGATGAACATTCGAACGAAAAACTAATTGAAAAAAATTGCCCGAAGATGGAAAACAAAAAAGGGGAAAACGCGTCTGCTAAGCTTATCTCTGATAGCATATCGGCCAAAAATAATGATGAAAAGGTTAGATCGAAAGAAGATAAAGTTGTAGAAATTAAACAAGATAAAAATCAAACCAAAAAATTAAATGAAAAGGAAATCATTAACCTTAAAAGCACCGCAAACAAAGCTAAAGATGTTGAGAAAAAAGAAACAAAACAAAGTAGCTCTGATGAAAGTAGTGAGACGTCTGATAGTTCAGATGATTCAAGTGATTATTCGTCCGAAGAGAGTGATTCCGATAAAAAATCTGAAGACAAAACTTTAGCCGGAAAATCAAAAACAGATTGCAAGAAAGAAACTATTGCTGCTACTACTACTACTGCTGCTGCTGCTGCTTCTACTGCTGCTGCTGATAAACACAAATTAAAAAGTGAAGACAAAAAAGAGCAGTTGGAGAAAAACAATCTTGAACTGACGAAGGATAAAAAAGAAATTTCTAGAAAAACAGAAATCGCGCCGAAACCGACGTTAAGGATTGACGATGGAAAAATCATCCCGAGAGCCGACCGACCATCTTACACGAGAGCTTCAGCAGCTAACAAAACAATGCTCGACAAAGAAAAAACAAACGATAAAATAAAGGAGGATAAAATTGAAGAAATGGATAGAAACACAATTTCGAAGAACAAATATGAGAAACCTTCAATCTCAAAACAAACAAACGAACTTCAAAAAGAGAAAACAATTCTACAAGCAAAATTTTCTCCACATCCACCACCTCCACCACCGCCTCCACCACCGCCGCCACAACCGCCGACGTTATTCTCAATCACGAAAAATTCAAAAACAACAGGACAACCTAACTCTGCTTCAGGTTCAAAAAGTCAGCTGGAAGATGAAATCAAACAGAAAATGAGTTCTCTCAACAAAAAGCCAACTTCACTAAATAGAAAAGACCCGAGAACAACGCTAGCTTCAACTCTACCATCCACAAAAGCAAAACCTTCCCCTCAAACCCCACAGCCATTTGACCCATCCAGGCTCCCCCAAATTTCCACCAAAGATCTCATCAGCGGTCGCATTGCTCTCAAATCTAAATACGATAAATCGATACCAAAAACCGCGAAGTTATCTACTCTATCAACTGCAAAACCAGGAACAACAAAAAATATTTCTTCTCTTTTGAAGAATGAAACCAAGGGCGATGCTGCTGAAAGTTGCACAAAATCTCAGCCTACCTCCGCTGCTCTTAGAGGCATTTCCAGTTTGAAGAGAGTATGAGAACATTTTTTAAACTTTTTGAAAAAAATTAGCAAAAATCATTTATTTATTACTCGACCAATTTATTTTTAAAACAAAGTTTTTTCTTAAAATTTTACATTCCTAGTTTTTACTGACACGAAACTTAAGGTTAGTAATAAAATAACTACTAAATAAAATATATTTTCTTTTTTACACAAATTAACAAGAATAATTAAAAATAGATTAAAAATAATTGAAGGAGCAGATTTCGAGGCCACAGAATATATAACAAGACTCATTTAAACAAAATCACACAACACAACCAAATTTTAATTAATCACATTTTATTTCATAATAAACATGCGACATTTTTTCTAGATTGTCAAATCCATCAATTTATGTTTATATGCTGTTATAATTGAATAGATGGATAGTGAGAGGTCACATTTTGCAATTAAACATCTCAATACAAACTAACTAAGCAATTGTTTCCTGTCAAATTAACGAAATTACTTTATTTTATACAAGAATCATAATTTTGGAAGATGAATGTATGGCCATTATCGCACACGTCAAATGAATTAGTTGCAGTATATTATAAATATTACTTCTGTTTATAATTCCGTCCATTCATCCATCTATTCATTTGTCTATCCATCCATCTATCTATCCATTGAACCATCCGGCAATTCTACAGTCCATCAATTCATCCGTGTACAATCACATCCCTACTCATCATCACTCGCATCTCCTCCAGGATCTCGACTAGAAATCTGATCCGGAATAGCCACGTTAAACGGGCGATTAGGGATCCTCGCCCGCTGAGTCGGTCGACTTCTAACGCCGTAGCTACTACCACCGCTGTATGTTAAGCGCCTGTTTCTTCTACTGCCACTACTACCACTACTACTAGCATTATTATTGCTATCACTCTCGCGGTTATCACTACCGAATGTAGAATCATTGAGACCATTGCTCGGGTCAATGACAGGGTCGCTATCACCCTCGTTCTCGGGACTGCCGCCACCATCGCCACTGCTGCAGGCACGATCTTGACACTCAACGTCGCAACGGCTGCCGTCGCTAGGAACGACGTGAAAGTTCACGACGTAATCGGCATTCGTCCTTTGAACGCTGATGGCGAAGGGTTCAAATGGATGAAATGTGAAGGCCACCAGACGTCTGGATAAGTTGGGGGGAGGCGGGGAGATGGATGAAAGAGATCCGGCTAATCCCGTGTAGATCTTGAACTTGAGGAGTCCCGAGTCTCTGGCGTTGAACCTGTTCGTGAGGATGAATGTGATGATGATGATGATGAAGATAATGATGAAAATGAAGATGATGGAGATGATGGGGGTATGACGGTAACACATAACCCTAACTCCAGAACCACTAACTTTATAGCGTGATCTCCTGAGTTCTTGGGCCTCTCTAGGGAGTTGAGCCACTTGTCGTCGTAGCTGAAGAGGGCGGTGTCCAGGTAAGGACTGGAGCTGTAGGATTGGGAGCTTATTGGCAGTTGGGAGAGGACCCGTTTGACGAAGAACAGTCTGTTGCCTTGTCTGGTGAGGAGGAAGATGATGGTGAAGATGATGGTGAAGATGATGATGAAGATGATGCTGATAAGAACGAACTTTTTATTGATTCGCCTTGACAAAATAAATTGAGCGAAAGTGATCAAAATGATATAACGATGATAACAATGAAAATGAGTAACTAACGCTAAAAACCATAAAAAAAAGCAAGCAAAACGACCACAAACTTGATGTTAGATATTCCCTGCCTAAATCTGTAATTCAAATTTTTAGTGTATATGTTAGTGGGATTCCCCGAGTTTCTAAATAAATCCGTATAATCCTCGGAGAGAGTGAGAAGAGACTGAGAGGAACTATCATAAAAAGAGAGAAACCGGGAAAGGTGAGTGTCAAAGACGGCAAAGTAGAAGATCTGCTGATTGTAATCCTGGTTTTTCATGGTGATGATGTCTTCTGTTGAGTATCTGGAGTCGCGATGATGATGGTGATGACGATGACGATGATGATGATGACGATGATGGTGGTGGTGGTGGTTGTGGCGACGATTGATGTAATGACGATTATAACTACGCCTACTAATGGTGATGAAAAAGACGAAACGATGAAAAATTAAAAAAAAATCAAGATGATGGAGAAGATGGTACAAGAGGGTGCCAACTTGATCAGCAAGTGACTCTCGTCTAGCAGCTGCATCTTCCACATCCTCAACTTGCAGTAAAACTCAAAATTCCTATGAAACTCGAGTATCGCAGACTGACTACCGACACGCGTAGACTCAATCAACGCCGAATGATACAAATAAACGAGCAGACGATGTTTCAGACTGCATAATAATTTATCGGAACAACCCCAGACAGGCTGTCTAGAAAGAACTGACGACGAAGATGCTGCTGCTGATGTTGATAACAGTGGCGATGAAACTGATGATAATGATAATGATGACGGGTGGGTCCGGATATTAGTGAAGCTGTAGTTGGTGGTGGCGAAGTTGTTGGTGGACGGCGTTAATAGTGGCGGGTTTCGTCGGGGTCTGTTGAGTTGGGAGGAGGATTCTGAGAAGATGGAGATGGTGAGTTGGTCGTCGTCGAAGCAGAATCTTCCCAACTTCCGCATTTCTAACAATTTTCCTTCCTCCGTTAGCTGTTGGTTTGGTTGATGGGCAGATGACGCAATTCAAACAGGTCATAAAACTTCAGTGATAGTGACTCGTTCGTATTTGTTGCGATGATAATGATTTATTCATTTATTTATTCATTCTTTCGTTCCTTCACTCGCACTTTTACTCACTCATTCATTAATCCATTCATTAATTCATTCATGCATACATATACATACATTCCTACGCTCGTCAACTCATGGATAAATTGGCTAATAAGCAGTTCAATCAATGAGCAGCAAAAAAACATTTCTTAACAATTGAATCAATGAATCACTCAACCAACAAATCAATCAATCACTCAACCAACCAACAAATCAATCAATCACTCAACCAACAAATCAATCAACTAATCAACCAACAAATCAATCAACTAACAAATCAATCAACTAACAAATCAATCAAATAACAAATCAATCAATCAACCAACAAATCAATCAATAAATCAACCAACAAATCAATCAATCAATCAACTAGCAAATCAGTCAATCAACAACATCATGTTACCAACCTGAAATATATATATGGTCTGATGTTGTACAGAGAGAACCGCCAATATCCTGTTATACAGTGACACACCTTGATTGTGAGACAGGTAGATTTTGTCACATCTGATTGGTTGGGAAGTTCATCCAATGAGAAATCAAATAAAATACAACAAACCAATCAAATCAATCCTGACTAACAAATCAGTGCATGGTTTATCTCAACCAACTGATAAAAGCTTGTATAAACATCAAACTTACCATCAAACACAACCAACCAAACAATCAAACCTCACATAAACAACTAATTAACCAATCAAACCTCACATACAAACAACTAGCTAACCAATCAAACCTCACATACAAACAACTAGCTAACCAATCAAACCTCACATACAAACAACAAACTAACCAATCGCATACAAACAAATGACTAACCAATCAAACCTCACATTCAAACAGCAAACTAACCAATCAAACCTCACATACAAACAACAAACTAACCAATCCAACCTCACATACTAACAACTAACTGACGAGTCAGATCTCACATACAAACAACCTAAACTGCCTGACCGAACAATCACACCGAACCAACTTGAATCTCTTAGTATCACACAGCATGCCGCTCTCAATCTGAACAACGTGTATGGAGCAGTCCTCGAGGGATATGTTGACGTTGGGATGGAGGGACTCGTTGTTCTGGTACATATCTCTGTATACCGGGTAGGGCTCTTCAGGGAGGGTCACCGTCGACCCGACTATCACATATCTACCAAGGTGATTGGGAGGGTAATGATGATGAAAATTAATAATAATAATAAGAAGAAAATGAAGAAAAAGACGAAGAAGAAAAAGAAGACGAAGAAGAAGAAAAAGAACAATGGCAATGATAGTAATGATAATAATACTATTGATGACGACGATGACAAAAGACAGTGATTCAGAAATGCTTCTTAGAGAACTTAACTTTCAATTGACAGGCAACTGCATGCGCATAAGCAGACATATATAAAACCACAAACCATACACACACACACACACACACACACACACACACACACACACACACACACGTATGTAGGTATGATAGAGATCTCTCTTGCAGTTGAACCCAAGCTCTGTGGCACAGACTTAGGCACTCTTCCACACTCTTCCAATGAAGAAGTGGCTTTATTATTTAGCAGTTTTAGTAAGAAAAATTTTTTGTTGAATAATTAATAATTGAAATTTAATTGGAAGGTAAGTTTGCACTGACCTGGAGTCATCTGTAAATAGACTGCACTCCCTATTTAAACCTTCGTTATCTGTTGACACGTTAACTGTATGTTTCAGTGTGAAGAAAGTCGAGAATAGATTGGCTCTTACGTCTGTCAATCAAATTTGGGGACTAATTATTTTTTTAATTTTATTAATTATTAATAAAAATAATAACACTTTGATGGATTATTATTTAAAAAATTTAGTTTAGCATGTTGTGCCATGATAGAATAATAATGAAAAATACACAAATAATGCTTTATTCAACAATAAAAAAAATGATAAATCCAAAAATTTGGGAAAAACTTTTTCTACATTTTCAGTTAAATTGAAATCATAAAATTGTAAAAATAAGACTTAATTACTATGAATCGTTTCATTTGATTCTAAAGTAAATGGCAGAAGGTCGCCTGTGACATTTTTCAATAAATTCCCAGCAGCCTGTGAGCCTCTAAACTCATAAATCTCCAATGACGTCTGATCTGAAGAGAAAGCAATAAAATATTTGCCATCGGGGGTGAATTTTCTTAAAAAACATGGCGGTTTTTCCACGCCTACAACTGTTAGCCCGGGGACAATATTAGTGTAGAAACAGTTTGAGGAATTTCCATATCCAATCCCTCTTCTTAATGTGTTTGTCTCTCTCATCATTAAACGACAGACAATATTCTGAGGTGGAATTTTTCTAATCTATAATTAGAAATATTAGAAAAGTTTTACAAATAATATCCATGTGATGCAAGTATTTCTTGAATGACAAATCTGACAACAGGTTATTAAATAAAGCTTGTTATATCATAAATATAGCGGTTATAGATATATATATAATTAAATTATTAAATATTATAGCCTAATAGAAAAATTTATGAAAATTACCGGAATGGACTTGTCAATCAACTGGCGCAAAACTGATCTATTGGTGATGGTGTCAGTCGGTTGCAGGACAATTTTGGGTTTCACTTTCATTTTTTATTTTTATGCTATCACTATTTTTTAATCACTAACTTACTTATCTTACCAACCAACAACACCTACTAACACTAACTAGAACGCTCCCTAAGCTAAATGAGGAAAGTTTCTCTCTAACTAATAAATATTAACTAAAGTTTAGTTATTATTTATTAGTTGGAGAGAAAACTTTTCTTAATTAGTTTTTATTTAGTTATTTACTAGTAGTTATTACATAAAAATAAACAAAATTAATTTAAAAATCGAACGCAAAATGACCTTTTTGTTATAACATAAACATACAATCGTAATAAGAACACATAGCTAACTTTTGCTTATCTTATCATTAACTAGCTTAACTTGCCACACGGCCAACAACCGTCTATTTGGAATTAGGAGATTTAAAAGTTAAAAAACTTTCTTAATATTTTACTTTTAATCAATTTACCGAGGAATGCTCAAAACACCGAAACACTTGTAAAATAATTTGAATATTGAAATTGCTTTAAAATTTTAGTTAAATAGTTAAAAAAATTTTGATAACGTAATTTTTTTTAATTAAATTAATTTATAATATTTAAAAAGTTAAATTAAATCGACTTAAATGTAAAATTTGTATACACCAAAATACTTGTATGAATAAGAAGTTTATCGCTACTAAAAGTTAACTTACACTAAATAAATAATGATACTTTTTGGTAATTTTTTAAAAATTGTTAATAAATGTCGACCGATCGCTTTTTTAAATAATAAAGTAATTTATTTTCCTATCAAAATTTGTTTTTTAATAGATAAGCTAAAGTTTAAGTGAATTAATTACTTTAATTAAACGTATCTTTCCTATATTTTATTGCAGCCTCACCAAATCCATCATAAACATAAAGAAACTCTCAGATCTGTTTCTTTTTCGTGTCGTCTGTCCCACAGTAAAATCAATAATAACATTAACATTGTTTTAATAGTGGGTCCAAGTTATCCACTTTTAAACAGTTTCCGGCATAGTCTACTTGTTGGACAGTTTAGGAAATGTTCTACAAGAGATTCCAGTGAAACAGGGGGGACAGCATGCAAGTTAGTTTTGATTTGATTGACATTGAGTAGTTGGTTAATTGTTTTATTTTATTGAACACTGATTGATTGATTGGTTATTGAAGACTCTATATAATTTCAATTTAATTTAAATTTTGACCTGCTACTGTTTAGTCAGATTCTCTTCTAGGTTTTACTTTTTTCATAAGAATAATATAATTGTTCTTTAATATTAATATATATTTTTAATAAAAACAACCTCATAACTCATAACATTATGACATTATCACTCATGACATTTCCTGTCATTTTACAGCAAAGATCTGACAGACCTAGAATATGAAAAGTTATCAGACAAAACATTAGATCACTTGAGTGAAGTTTTTGAGAACATTTTTGATTCTGGGGACTTCTCAGACATCGATAATGACATTACATATAGTGTAATTTAATTTTGCTTGTCTTTCTTCATTTTTTAACCTTCCATTTTTTTTACTCAATCTCTATTTCCAATAAAATTTTAAAAACAATTTTTCTTTCTCTTTAAAGAATGGTGTCCTGACAGTGAATCTTGGGCCTAAATTAGGCACCTATGTTATCAATAAGCAGACGCCTAACAAACAAATATGGCTGTCATCCCCAGTTAGGTAATAAAATATTTTATAAAGTTGGGCTATTAATTATGTATAATGAATCTTATGCCATTCTGTTGATTATTTTTTTAGATAAATCATTTTATCCATTAAGCCATATAGCTTTTTAAATTTAATTTTGTGTCAATTAACTAATTAATTAATTAATAATAATAATTATTATTATTATTATTATTTGTTTTTGAATTTTTTTATTAGATATAATCTGGGTTTTTTCATTTCTTCATTCCTTAGTAACCTTTGAATCTAAACTTGAGAGGTCCTGCTTGATTATATCATTCAAGAAAGCCAAAATAATATATAACAATAGGAATAAAAATAGGAATAATATTGATAAAATTGAAAAAAAAAATCATGAATATATGTTACCAGCGGTCCCAAGAGATATGATTACATGAATGGTACGTGGTTATACAAATATGACAGGATGTCTCTGAATCAACTTCTCCATCAGGAATTTTCAAAAATGTTTAAAAAGGATTTTAAACAATTTTTCTTTGATTTGAATGATAATTAGTTTGATTATGTGTAAGTAAAAGATTTTCTAGAAAAAATTTTTTTCATGGATAAATTAAAAGATTTGTGATTCAAAATTTTTCATCCGTGTTCGTTGAGTTACAATTTCGAAGCGTTCACTATGCTACATTGGAGTAAAATAAAATCAGAGAGGCCGAAGTATGGCACCTGAACTCTGAACTCATAGCTGATTTGTGGATCTTGACATGAGTGATGTCGAAATAGAGCAATGCTTCGTTTCCAAAATAGTAAATCACGGAATTAAAACATTAAAATTGAACCCAACTTCAAAAAGTTTGCCGATTCAAATAAACAGCCGATATAGTAGAAGCAGTTTCAGTCGCAGTAGTTGCAGCAGTAGTTGTAGTAGTTGCTGTTGTTAGTATCATAGTAGTAGGTACAAGTAGTAGTAGTATAAACTCTTACGAAATGCAAGGCAGATGTAGATACTAGATAGATACAATGGATTGGTCGACTTGAAGACAGGAGCTGATGGCTGGAATAGTTAAATTAAATTAGTTAAATGATTGATTGTTTTTTTCAGTTGATTTGATTAAGCGGTTGATTGATTCATTTGTTGATTGACTGGTTAATTGTTAGTACCTACAGTATCTTATTGAACAAAATAGTATCATAAAATGAATAAAGATACTTTTTCAAAAATTTTAAAAATTCTCATTTTGATTTTATGATGATTGTGATTGACTTATTTAAAAAACATCAAATAAAACTTATAAAATAGGGTGGGGAAATGACGTCATGTTAACATTATTTATTTAACTGCCTGTTAGAGAATTAGCCGGTATAAAGGTTATATTCAATTCCTATCTAACAAATTTGACCGAATATCGTACGCAGGCAAAACTAAATAAAGAAATAGATAAATATATGTAGTTATAATACATTTATAATGTTATATTTACACATTCAAATTGTGTTATAGTGCAGTGTCAAATTATTTTGAATTCTCTTAGAAAAATTTAAACTTTTTACTATATGCTAGTTACTTTTATCAACAATTTAAAAAAAAATTTGAATTTTATTTCATCGCGATATCGATGATAATGATTGTGACCTGACTGATTAAAAAGCATCAAAGAAATTTTTAAAATAGGATGGAGAATTTATGGAATCGTTGTAGGAAATGACGTCATGCTAGCGGTATTCTATATTTAGTGAAATGTATCCCTTCAACTTCCACACCAAGAGAACAAGCTTTTTCAAAATCTGGAAAACTGATAAGCATAAAAAGAAATAGATTGCGAGATAGTTCAATAGAAGGGTGTGCGTGTTTAAATGTTTGGATGTAATTACTTGGCAAATAAAATTTGTGTATATGTTCTATTTTAATTAAATTTTGAATAAAATATTTTTTAAACTAGCTCGCGTTATTTCTTTGATATCGATATTGGGGATATTCGTATATAAAGCGAGCAAAATTTAAATATAAAAGCGCTTTTAAATCTACGCATATTGGCTCAGCTTGGCTTGGCTTGGCTCGGCTTGGAATTGGATGTTAAGCAAGGTGTGGTCTCAAACTATTTTGAATTCTCCCAGAAAAATTAGAACTGCGTGCGTACATGTGTAGAACTGATTACTGTTGCTTTTATAATGAATTTATATTATATATATATTATTCACCATCCATCATATACTTCTGACTTCATCCGGACTATCTGCCTCCCTATGGTGTGACTCCAACACCTTATCTAACAAGTGTAACTTTCATGTCGCGTTATTAATTTCAAGCTGATTTCACAATTTTAAATCGCATCGTAAATTTTTATATCCCTCAGTTATTTGCTCAGTAACGCATAAATTTTATTTTTGGGCTATGAATTGATTGGTTTCCAATAAATAAATTAATGAATGAATGAATGAATGAATTATTTAATTAATTAATTTAATTAGTAATTAGCTAACAAAATGGTGAATATTACACAGAATGTTTTTGTAGATTGTAACCATCTACTACTGTTGCTGCCAATTCCACTAATACTGCTACTGCTACTGCTACAACTGCTACAATTTCTTCTACTGCTACAAATAATAATAATACCTAACAACGGTAATAATAAAAATATTTTCTATGGATAAACATTTAAACCAGATAAATATAAATAAATATTTCCTCCTCGTATTTCATTTTTATTATAACTCTTTAAAAATTATAACAGTTCTTATCATTCATAAATAAAAATTAATAATATTAATCGTTATTATTAATATTTTGATTGTTATTATTTATTTGAAATGACGACTTTATGACGTGTTTGCCGATCTGTAGAAAGTGAAACTGAATAGACTGGAAAACTATGACTGCCTTGAAATTCATGAGTGTTTTTCATTATTAACATTTTAACATTGATTCATTCGTTCTCTCTATCTCTCTTTTTCTCTCTCTTTTTCCTCACCTCTCTCTTTTCTTTTCCCCCCTCTCTCTATCTCTCTCTTTTTCTTCGCACTGATTAACATTTAAATATTTAGTTATAGTCAATTAGTACTCCTGTTACTACAACTACAAGTGTTACAACAAATTTTACTACTAATATTACTTTACAATGCTAATATTATATTTACAATGCTACCACTACTACTACTGCTGCTGCTGCTGCTACCTACTACTACTACCACTACTACTAATATTAATAATATAATTATTAATAATATTACTAGATAGTAATATTTATAATAATAATAGTATTATAATTGTTATTATTTATTAATTTATAAGAAAAAACTTTTCGTCAATTTAGTGAGAATAATACTAAGAAGACTTACCAAGAAATTTGTTATAATGCTTCCAGCTCCGAAACGATCTGCCAAACGCATCTTCTTTTTTTTTATCGTCATAATCATGGCTTCCAGTTTATACCTTTGGAAAGAACCAACGGTTAGGTCCCTCTCTCTCCCTCTCTCATTTCTTCATTCATTTCTCTCTCTCTTTCTTTCTCTCTCTCTCTCTCTTTCTCTCTATCTATATCTCTCTTGCCTTTTTTCTAAACTGTTCTTATCTTTGAGTATATAATAATAATTGAGAGCGTTTGTTATAAATAGATTTTTATGCATTTTAATTTATTTCCTTCCCTACTTTCTCTCTTTCTTCCTTTTTCACTCTTTCGCCTTCTCTCTTTTTCTTATACTTGCCCCAACGACTAAAATCATTTATATCGTTTTAAAGTTCCACTCCGATGTTTCTCCCATTTCGTCCTTGAACTTGAAATCGCCGACAAATTATTCAAGATGGCTGATATTGAAAAGTTCAAAGGTGAAAACCTGCCATCTCTACGCTGACGTCATGAAGAGTTGGGCGATTTTGTGTGTGACAGACGATAAATTTGAAGAATTGTATGCCTTAATTTTTTTAATAATTTTCTTTTTTATATTCCCCATGGGTATCAAATACAAGCAAACACACAGTGCATGAAAATTTACGCCAATCAAAGCTTTACACACATTGCACGTGACAGGCAAAGGCAGGGATCACTCTGTATTCGAATCCAGTCACAGCAAAAGCGGTGACAGGCATCTTAACCATAACACCACTGCGCCACCAAATTCTGAAAAGTTTTAACAAATCAAAATAAGCTTTAAATTATTACTAATAAATATTTTTCAAGGTACTCTAATGAGATATTTCTAAACGAAAACACGGCAATAAACTTAAAGAAGCAACTATTTCACGACACATTGTTAATAGATGCACTTTATTTTTATACAGCCATCAAGGTAAGTGAAGAATTTGTTTGACCTTAAACGATCAAAATAAAAGGTGTAGCCAAAAGGGGACTTTGGGGTTTTCCACAAAATATTTATAACTACGCCATTGATCTGAATAAACATACGTCGTTATAGCACAACTTTTCATTAGTAAAACTAAGTTGTTGCAACACTATCAAACCAATTTAAAGTTTAAAAACTGTTCAGAACTAATCGACAGACAAATAGAAATTTAAAAATCCCACTAATATAAATGAAATGATTGATTACGTTTCGTAGAAATGATCATGCTTTTTAATTTGCTAGAGTGGTGCGAAAATAATTTACCTGCTGAACGCCGATAAAATATCGAACTACGGAGAACAACTGAATGCCACAAAAAAATTCAACATCGATGTTTCAACTTTCTTGTTGTACCAGCAGAATAATGCAACGACCACAGAACAGCAGAAGTCATTCAACAGTTCCATATATTACGGATGCTACTCCATCCAGGAATATGACGACACGAACGACAGTCACAGATCTCCATTGCACTGCTACGATGGAATCCTACCGGCCCTCTACACTCCTGCTTATTTCGAAAGTTCTAGAATGAAGAGTGAGAGATGTGACAGAAAAATGCCCGACATATCTCTTCCTGAGAATAATTTTGTTTATTTTAATTTTGAAAACGTCATCCTAACTTCCTGCTCCTTTTGGCTCTTACCTGCCTTAAGACCACTTTTAAAAAACAGTGTAGAAAACGGTGACGTCATTTATAAGTGTTTCATTCAGTGGGCTCTTTGGCAGTTCGACTGTCACATTTCAGTGTTCTGGCAAAATTATTTGACGTGTGATACCGCAGACTGCAACTTCAGATTGAAATGCAAGAAAGTCTTTGAAAAGTTTCACACGTGCAAGAATGAATGGCCACTCGCTGTCCTGTATTGCGTCTTGAGCATCTTCCGACGCTTGTTCTCCAGTGCATCTTACGCCAGCCTAGATAACTGGATGAATGTTTTGAGAGAAATTAATTTCAATATAACTCAGTTTATCGGAAGAAACAAGTGTGTCAAACATTCACCAATGATTTTGCACCCCGTTCGTCAAAAATTTGACAGCCAACAAAAACTCACCTATGAAATTGCAAATCTGAAGGTAAGTGAAGAATATTATGAAAAAATTTGTTCTACATACAAATCTCCGATGCAAGATAAAAATAAAAGTTTCTCTAGAGAACCTTCAAACCAGAACGCGGACATTTTATTACTAATAACATTCAACAGCCCTCACTACGAAACAATTCCATTATTAGAACTTGTACATAGAGCTACATACCCTTACATAATATACTGTGGACACGAACAACTCACATACAGAAACAACAGCTCAAA
The DNA here is from genome assembly GCF_000326865.2 of Helobdella robusta. Classification (NCBI taxonomy): domain Eukaryota; kingdom Metazoa; phylum Annelida; class Clitellata; order Rhynchobdellida; family Glossiphoniidae; genus Helobdella; species Helobdella robusta. The sequence goes on from NW_008704083.1 coordinate 758,938, forward strand.
TTACTACGTCAGTTTCGTTACGTACGATCAATATGAATCTCAAAATCAGGGCACGTTGAACTATCAATGCGCCGTGAAAATCATGAAACTTCGTATGAACTTTGAAGGAATTCTTGCGATAGGTGACGACATCTTCTTGAATATTAATACCTCTAACGCGTCGACCAGTAAAAATTGGGTCGTTGCGTCGGGTGATCAAATTGCCGATTTAAACACAATGAAAGGCTGCTCATCGAAAGCATTTTGTACAATACCATTGACCTGGACTTGGTGGAAAGAGTACAGACCAGAAATATTCAGAGTTTATGACAAGTGGGGAGAACTCATGAAAAATGATTTGGATTTAGAGATTGCCAGAAACCGACTGATGAACATAACAGGCGGTGAAGTGCGAGCGATTGGAAACACGGCTGACATTTATTTCGTATCGAAGAATTTCTACAGTGTCATACTCAAACTTTTGGATATTTTCATTGGCGAGAAAGTGTTCCTGGAAATTGCGATTCCTACAGCTCTAAGGAGCATAAGTGGATATGACGACATACTCACTCTTGAAGGACACATGGAATGGGGCAATAACAGGAACATGCCATGGAACTTTTTAAACAATGAATCGATGCGTGGAAAACATTTCGCACACCCAGTAAAACTTTCATACGTTCTGAAAAACGACACAAACAATTTAAATATGTACTGCAACTGCATCGTCGGTCCAACTGAAAATCAGGGATGCAGGCCTAATCCATTAGTATCCAAGAAGTTACTAAGTACTTTCCACTGAAAACGTAAAAACGATTGCCCAAAAGTTTCACTCATTTTTTTTCACAGTATCCTTTCAAAATCCAGTGTTGGCTGAGATTTGAACTTCAATGATATAAAAACATTATTTAATCCATCTATTATTTTAGATTTTAATCTATAACCAATTCTGTAAATAAATCAGTATTTTCGTGATTTTGATAATTTTAAAAAGTGACAATGATAGTAAATAAATTGATATTAACAACAACAGTAATAACAAGAATGTTAGTAAGAATGCAATAACATACTTATTCAACGAGTTCGTTTTTTTAGCATCTGCTTTGGCATCGGCAATTCTAACGATGGCGAGTATCGAACCCGACATCACCGATACTTACCAGTGGCGAGTTCTCTACAAACTCGAGATGAAGCCAGATTCTCCTCTAAATGACATGTCTTGATGGAATAGTACAAAAATTAACGACATGAAAAAAGATTTTACCCAACAATGATGAAACTTTTCCCATTTCCAGGTCCTACAGCAATGCAAAGCACTCACGTTTTTATCACGGCGTTCTTAAAAAATGACTTGAGAGTGTATCCACAAATTTGTCGTGTGTGTGTCATCAGTTGGCGTTGTTGAAAGACGTTACCTCGAATGAAAATGTTTGACATGCAATAGACACGGTTCTCGAATGCAAATTAGATTTTCAAAATTTCCAATGCGCGAATTCCTTCGAATTTGACTCTTTTCGATAAGATATTGAAAAATGAAACTAGTAGTTCAATTTTGATTTTAAAAATTTTCAAATTTAGAATTTCCTATTAAAATTCTAAAAGCGTTTTCGCGGAACAAATACAAATATAATTTAGTTCAGCTCGTTAACTGAAAATAAAATTTTAATATACAATAATCACCGTTCAGATCTTTAAAAACACCTAACATCAATATTATTTATGGCTGAAGCAACGAATAAGGTCCAAACCGAATTATTGTAATTGATAGCATTAAATCACACATCAAACGGTACATTATCGAGCGTGTATTACATCCTTGTTACATTAACACACCAATTACTGATTACATTAGCACATCCATGTTTACACAACATTCAAATACATGCTCATATATAGCAGACCCTTACTGAATAGATTGCCAGGTAAGACAAGATATATTTGTCTAGATCGATCACAACATGACAAAATTATTTCCGCTCAACACCCACCATAAAATATATTTATTATTAATAAACATTTATACAGAAATCGCTCGAAAATAAAATGTGAAATTAATCGGGTAGACGATTAAATAATTAATTAAATAAGTAAATGAACAAGCCAGACGTCCTGGCGACTTTTAAAACTTAAAAATTTCAACTTAAAGCCAGCATCAGTGTGTTCTGTTGGTCTGGAGTGAGTTCTGAAAGGCAAGCATGAAAGATCTGATCATTCCCCTGGAAAATTTTTCAAAATCAACCTTAACATTAAAATTATGACAGTTAATGATATTCAGTTGTTGTCGCTAATAGAAACAATATTAAAAAAAGAAACAAGGAACAATCTTAAACTAAAAAACACACACATAAACACACGAAAAAATAACTAAAAATGAACTTAGACAACGACGAAGAAACATTACCTTCAACTGTCGAATGATGTTAATAATTCTCAGGCCTGTCTCCGAGCGAATGGAGACAGCATTGAGATGAAATGACTGGACGAAGATTTTCAATAAGTTTGGTAGGTTGCAGTTGTTGGCGCCTAGGACTACGGGGTTGTTGCTGTTTGTTGCCGTTCGTTTGTGTCAATCAACATTAATTAATTAATTAACTAATCAATTAATTAACTTATTAATTAACTAACTGATTAATTAATTACACACACACACATATATATATATATATATATATATATATATATATATATATATATATATATATATATATATATATATATATATATATATATATATATATATATATATATATATATATATATATATATATATATATATATATATATATATATATAT